>NW_026600302.1:0-10000 GCF_029448725.1 Salvelinus fontinalis | reverse complement strand
CTGGAACCAGGGGCTCATCTCCCCTATCCACAAAAGTGGAGACAAATCAGACCCCAATAATTACAGGGGAATTTGTGTAAACAGTAACTTGGGAAAGGTTTTCTGTAGCATATTGAATTCAAGAATCCAAACCTTTCTTCAAGAAAAAAATGTAATAACTAAATGTCAAATTGGCTTTCTCCCTAACCATCGCACTACTGACCATATATACACCTTACACACACTAATTAATAAACACGTCCACCAAAAAAAAGAGGGCAAAATCTTTGCTTGCTTTATTGACTTTAAAAAAGCATTTGATTCTATTTGGCACGAAGGGCTATTCTACAAAATTCTCCAAAGTGGGCTTGGTGGTAAGGTGTATGACTTAACCTGTTGAGGATGGGGGCGCTGTTGTGACTATTTATGCTAATCGTGTAATTTTTGAAACGGCTTCCCACAAAATCCTTGATCGTACAATATGCATATTATTATTATTATTGGATAGAAAACAGTCTATAGTTTCTATAGGAGTTGAAATTTTGTCTCTAAGTGGAACAGAGCCCATTCTACAGCAATTTCCCTGACATGGAGTCAGATTTCAGAAATTTTGGCCCCTGATCTGGAGTCAGTTAAAAGGGCACTGTTATTGCTATGAGTATACGGACACTGCTTACGTCTTCCCCTGGATGCCTTTACGTGATGACGATTTGAATGGGGTCGATTGCGCGTTCACAGGCACTACAAATTAAAAAACCCTGAGGCTAGTCACTCTTTTGGAGCTGCGTCATGCGCCTAGAGGACACCGACCCGCACCTGTTCCAAGCATTAGTGGAGGGAGTAATATTACTCGGGTCATGTTTCTACTCGTTATGGGAGTTAAAAACATCATAAGGTAGTTAATTAAAAGCGTTTTATAGCAATTTATATCCGTTTAGTGCGATTTTGGGACATTTATTTCTGAAACGCTGTGAATTGCTGGGCACGCTTCCAGTTCATCCCGAACGCAGTTGGCATTTCCACATGGCAAGAGGACAGCTTTCCACCAAAAGACGATTACTCCCAAGAAAGGATCCTTTGCCCAAGATACTGATGGAAGAACAGCTCAAAGTAGGACATTTTTATTATGATAAATCGTGTTTCTGTCGAAAAATGTTAGTGGCTTAGGACGCCACGTTTTTTGACGTAGCTTCGCTTGGCGCAAACTGTATTGAAAAGTAAGGATAAATTAAAAAATGTAATTCCGCGATTGTATTAAGAATTAAATTGTCTATCAATCCCTGTCCACCCTATATTTTTTAGTCACGTTTATGAGTATTTATGTATAAGAGTAGATCACTGTCTAAGTGGCGCACGGACATTTTCTCACCAGCTTGGCTACATTTCACATTGTCTAACCATGATTTTGGTGGCTAAATATAAACATTTTCGATCAAACTCTATATGGATTGTGTAATATGATGTTACAGGAGTGTCATCTGAAGAATTCTGAGAAGGTTAGTGAAAAAATTAATATATTTTGGCGATGTTGACTTTTATCGCTCACTTTGGCTAGAATCAATGCTGGGCTGCTATGTGCTATGTGCTATGCTAATATAACGATTTATTGTGTTTTCGCTGTAAGACACTTAGAAAATCTGAAATATTGTCTGTATTCACAGGATCTGTGTCTTTCGATTAGTGTATGCTGTGTATTTTTACGAAATGTTTGATGATTAGTAAGTAGGTAAACACGTTGCTCAATGTAGTTTTTCTAGTCCATTTGTGACGGTGGGTGCAATTGTAACCTATGCCATCTACCTGAAATATGCACTTTTTTCTAACAAAACCTATCCCATACCATAAATATGTTATCAGACTGTCATCTGATGAGTTTTTTTCTTGGTTAGGGGCTATAAATATCTTAGTTTAGCCGAATTGGTGATAGCTACTGGTGTTGGTGGACAAATAAAAGATGGTGGATTATGCTAATGTGTTTTTAGGTAATAGATGTACATCTTTACATATTGTGTCTTCCCTGTAAAACATTTTAAAAATCGGACATGTTGGCTGGATTCACAAGATCTGTGTCTTTCATTAGCTGTATTGGACTTTAATGTGTGAAAGTTAAATATTTAAAAAAATATTTTTTTTGAATTTCGCGGCTCTGCCTTTTCAGTGGGGGGGGGGGGGGGGGGGGGAGTGCCGCTAGCGGCACCCTCATCCTAGACAGGTTAATAAAATGTATGTACACAGAAAACAAGTGTGCAATAAAAATCAAAAACCAAAGAACAGAATTCTTTTCACAATGTCGAGGTGTGAGACAAGGCTGTAGTTTGAGTCCAAATCTTTTCAACATTTATATCAATGAATTAGCAGGCATGTTGGACAATTCTCCAGCCCCAGGACTCACACTATTTGACACAGAGGTGAAATACCTGCTATATGCTGATGACTTGGTACTTCTATCACCAACCAAAGAAGGTCTTCAACAGAACATTAATATTCTAGAGCAATATTGCCATAATTGGGCCCTGGCAGTAAATTTCCCAAAAACTAAAATCATGATTTTCCAAAAACAAAACAGATGTCAGAAACACAAATATAAATTCACCCTGAACAACACCATCATTGAACACACAAAAAATTACACCTACCTTGGTCTGACCATATCTGCATCGGGAAACTTTAATAGGGCAGTGAATGCACTCAAAGAAAAAGCCCGCAGAGCATTGTATGCAATAAAAATGAAATTATTCAAAATCAACATCCCAATTAGAATTTGGAGACGCAAAATATTTGACCAGTGTAATCCTACCATATAGCTCTTTTACGGAAGGTGAGGTTTGGGGGCCACTCAATAAACTGGACTTTAAAATGTGGGACAAACATCCAATTGAAACCTTACATGCAGAATTCTGTCGGAAATCCTACAAGTCCAGAGAAATACACCACCTAATGCATGTAGGGCAGAATTGGGCCGCTTTCCAGTAATAATGAAAATACAGAAAAGATCATTAAAATTTTGGCTACATCTAAATTCAAGTCCAAATTCGAGTCTGCAATTTAAAGCACTTCAAACCAAGAGCTGAGCCCTGAAACGAGCCCTCTCAGTCAGCTGGTGTTGGACCTAACCAACCAAGCTGACACCAGCACTGCTTCAAAAGAAAGAATTCAATAAACAAATCATGAACCAATCAAAGGACTCATATTTACAACATTGGAAAACGAAACAAAATCCCCAAAGCCGACTAATTGCTATCTGACCCTAAACAGAGAATATGAATTGGCTGAATATCTCTACTCTGTCAGAGATTCGAAGCAGAGACAGATCCTTACCAAGTACAGGCTGAGTGACCACCGATTGGCAATAGAAACCGGCAGACATAAAAAGACATGGCTACCCAAAGAGGAGCATGTATGTGGTCACTGCACGACAGGGGAGGTAGAAACAGAGATGCACTTTCTCCTTACTGTGTAAATATTCCTCACCAAGAGATTCATATTCACAGAAATGACTACATTTATTCCAAATTTTTACTTATTAAACCCAGAGGAAAAACTAAAAATACTCATGGGCGAAGGAGCAATGGCTTCTCTTGCAGCCAAATATGTATTTGCCTGCCATAGCCTGAGGGACACTGAATAATAACATCTGCATAGTAAGCAGTAACTTACTTATTAGGACTGTTATTGTTATTACTGTTATTGTTATTAGTATTATTATTATTGTTTATCATTCCAAATAGTAATGGTATGGGTGGTATTGGTAATGATAGCAGTTTAATGATGGTGGTGGTGGTAGTGGTGCATTACACCATACATTACAGTCGACTATTGACTGTTACCATTTTATTGTTACTATTTTTATATTTAATTTTGTATTATTATTTACTGCCATTCTATATTATTATTTGTCATTGTTTTAATTGTATTACAATGTATATTGTATACATTGTTGCTTTGGCAATATTGACACAATGTTTTTCATGCCAATAAAGCAGCTTGAATTTGAATTTGAATTTGACAAGACAGAGAGAGAGAGAGAGAGAGAGAGAGAGAGAGAGAGAGAGAGAGAGAGAGACAGAGAGAGAGAGAGAGAGAGAGAGAGAGAGAGACAGAGAGAGACAGAGAGAGAGAGAGGACAGAGAGAGAGAGAGAGAGACAGAGACAGAGAGAGACAGAGAGAGAGAGAGAGACAGAGAGAGAGGACAGAGAGAGAGAGACGAGACAGAGAGAGAGAGAGAGAGAGAGAGAGAGACAGAGAGAGAGAGAGAGAGAGAGAGAGAGAGAGAGAAGAGAGAGAGAGAGAGAGAGACAGAGAGAGAGAGAAGAGAGAGAGACAGAGAGAGCAGAGAGCAGAGAGAGAGAGAGAGAGAGAGAGATAGAGAGAGAGAGAGAGAGAGAGAGAGAGAGAGAGAGAGAGAGAGAGAGAGAGAGAGAGAGAGAGAGAGAGAGAGAGAGAGAGAGAGAGAGAGAGAGAGAGAGGGAGTAGAGAGTAGAGAGAGGGAGTAGATAGGGAGAGAGAAGAGAGATAGTAGAGAGAGAGTAGAAAGAGAAAGAAGAGAGAGGGAGTAGAGAGAGGGAGTAGAGAGAGGGAGTAGAGAGAGGGAGTAGAGAGAGGGAGTAGAGAGAGGGAGTAGAGAGAGGGAGTAGAGAGAGGGAGTAGAGAGAGGGAGTAGAGAGGGAGTAGAAAGAGGGAGTAGAGAGAGGGAGTAGAAAGAGGGAGTAGAGAGAGGGAGTAGAAAGAGGGAGTAAATAGAGAGAGTAGAGAGAGAGCTACAGGCATGCTCAACGTAAACTCCTAGTTTTTTTCTCTGTTGTTTTTTCAAGACCAGAAGTGATGAACAACAACTGTATTCATTCAGAATAGAAAAAAAAGTAACTTTGCGCCTCAAGACGTTTTGAGTCTAGCTAGCTAGCTACACAACAAAGACCTAGCCAGCAGGCTAACAAGCTAGCCAGAAGAAACGAGCTAGAACAAACATAGCAAGGGGAGTTAATACAACTACATCAAACGACCAAACTGAGTGAGTAAACCAAAAAGGAGCACGGACTAACTTTAAACATATCTTCAGTTTTTTTGTGTGAGGATTTGTCACTATTTTTGCTGGTTTTTGAACTAAATTAGCGCTAGCAACAGACGAACAAATCTGGTTGCCATGGCAACGGGGCAGCAGAACAGAGTAGCAGCAGCAGTAGCAGAGCCCACAGGCACCGTGTCCCCACTCCCCCTCAGCGCTGAGCCCATTCTCTACCCTCCAGAGGCCAAAAATGACACAACGAGGAAAGCTTTTAAACAGAAACTACTAATGGGGAGGCCAGAAACCCTTTTCGAAGACCTCTACAAAAAAGGTGACGTGAGTAATCTCATCTTCCTCACTGACCAGCCAAATGCATGGCGCTCAGCAGTCTGCTGTCACTACCCATGCATTAAGAAAGAGGGAATCTGTAATGGGTGGAAGCTGAAAGTCAAAGAGACAGACGACCCTGACAGCACCTTGATAAAAATCAACCTCTACAAGACTGGGACTGTCATGGTGCAAGGTAACCTTAGGCTGTTTGAAACAGACTTTCAGACCATTAAGGAGAGAGCAGAGAGAGAGAATGACACCACCAGTGACATGCCCTTTCACAAGGAAAACTCCACCAGCACCACCCTCACCCCCACTCTCCCCACCCAAAAGGGCACATGCAGCACCTTTCTTCCCATCATAGTGGAGGACACGCCCCAGGAGGAGAGCGACCCCCTCAGTGCAGAGCAGGCTCAGGCCCTCCTCACCACCATGGCTGCCATGAGGGATGAGTTCACCAAACTGGAGGGGGAGGTGGTCCTGCTGAGGGAGAGCGTGAGCAAACAGCAACCAGACAACCACACCTTAGAGGAGCTCCTAACCAAGGTGAGGACAGAGCAGGACAGCAGCCTTGCAACACAGCTGAAAGAGGTTCAGCAAGAGAGAGACGGACTCAAGAGAGAGCTGGCTGATCTAACAAAGGAGGTGAGAGAGCTCAAAAAGACAGGCAGAACAATAATAAGGAGATGACCACACTGAGAGAGGAGCTGCAGGAGAGAAAGAGAGCAGAGGACAGGCTGCAGGAGCAGCTAGATCACCACCCTATGACCTGCCCTCACACGGCAGAGGAGCCCAGCTCAACCAGCCAGACTTCCACAGCCCTGTCTGCTGCACCCCTCCTCCCCAACCCACAGAACAGCCTCCCAATGACAGTGGCACTGACACAGACCAGCGACACCCCAGCTCCAACACCAACCAGCACCCCCTCTGCCCCCCCCAGTTCAGAAGAAACACTGGCTGACATCGTCCTGTTAATGGACTCAAATGGGAAGTATTTTCAGGAGAATATACTTTTCCCTCGACACAAAAGGAGAAAGGTGTGGTGCCCAACAACGCAGAGTGCCATGGAGCTGCTTGATAAGGCCCAGCTCGGGTCGCCAAGCCACATAATCATACACACCGGAAGCAACGACCTGCGTGCTCAGCAGGAGAGGGTGGCGACTTCACTACGGGGAGTAATTGAGAAGGCCTCCACAATCTTCCCCAACTCCAGGATCATGGTGTCAACCCTTCTACAGAGGAAGGACTTCCATCCTGCCACAATCCAAAGAATAAACGCCAGCCTATCCCGGGACTGTGCCCTGCGACCCAATGTACACCTGGCCCACCATCCCACCCTCGATCTGGACTGTCTCTATGACCATGTTCACCTGTACAGGGAGACAGTCCCCATCCTTGCCAAGACTCTCAAGGACGTCGCTTTAAACCGCAGCCCGACCTCTCCACCCAGGAACAGCGGAGCAATCTCCACCCCGCCGAGATCACCGAGACAACACCCCGGACCAGCACCCTGGACCCCCCAGCCACGACCACAGCACCACCAACCTCAATGCCCACCACAGCCAGCGCAGCACAGACCACCCCAGCCCAGCTTCAGAGCCACCCAGACGAGGCCTCCCACCCCCCTCCTCCTCACCGCAGACCCACACTTGGAGGAGCCACAGCCCAGCAGGCAGAGCTACTCACAGTCTGGGAGAGGAGCAACTGGCCCAACCCCTACCAACGAAATGAGTGACTTTAAACACATGCTGAGTCTACCATGCTCACATGTGATAGGTCGAGGGTCATGGTAAGATGAGCACAAGAACTCCACCCTCCTCACACTACATCCACCCAACTGGCATGACACAAATGCTACCTTAAATGATAAACAAATCATATATGCATTATGTTAATTGAAAAATCCTATTTTAATAGTTCTTGTTGGATTGTGAGTGTTTATCTCATTTTGAAGGTAAATAAAAAACGGTTATGAAATATTTTTACGATGAATGTTAGAATTTACAAGGTTCAAAGTTCTCTGCTTTTGGGCTAAAGAGCAGAAACCCAGACTTCCTGAAAGAAATTGATGATGTTGATATTGTAGTACTACAGGAAACATGGTGCAGAGGTGATGTTTCCACTGGCTGTCCACTAGGTTATTGGGAGATAATCATACCATCCACCAAATGAAAAGGAATCAGACAGGGCAGAGACTCAGGGGGAATGCTAATATGGTATACATCTGAAATAACACATTCAATCCAATTGATCAAAACAGGAGAATTCTTTATCTGGTTTAAAGTCAACAAGCAGGCTTTATCTTAAAAGATAAAAAAGTATCCCTCTGTGCCACATACCCCCTCAGAGTCACCCTACTTCAATGAAGAGAGTTTCTCCATTCTAGAGGGGGAGATGAGTCACTTTCAGGTCCAAGGCAACGTACTGGTCTGTGGAGACCTGAATGCTAGAACAGCAGAAAAACAAGACACTATTAACAGTCATGGGGATAAACACCTACCAGGAAGCAACAACCTTTCCCTCCCCACATACCCCCACAGAAACAACTATGACAAAGTGAAAAACAAAAACGGAGTACAGCTCCTGAAGCTCTGTCGAACACTGGGTCTGTACATAGTCAATGGTAGGCTGAGAGGGGACTCTCTTGGTAGGTACACCTACAGCTCATCCCTTGGCAGCAGCACTGTAGACTACTTTATCACCGACCTCAACCCAGATTCTCTCAGAACCTTCACAGTCAGCCCACTAACACCTTTCTCAGACCACAGTAAAATCACAGTGTATCTGAGAAGAGCGGAACCCAACCATGAAGCATCACGGCCCAATAAATTACATGGTACTAAACAGGCCTATAGATGGAGTGCAAACAGTACAGAAATCTAGCAAAAGCAATTAGTAACAAAAAAATACAATCTCTCCTGGACAACCTTATTGCCTTAACATTCTCCTACAGCAATAAAGGTGTACATTTGGCCCTTTGGAACGTAAACTTTATATTTGACAAATTGGCCTCCTTGGCTAATCTAAAGAAGCATAATAGCAAACCAAAAAATGGTTTGATAATGATTGCAAAAATCGAAGAAAGTAATTGAGAAATATATCTAATCAAAAACAGATATCCAGACAACAACAATATACGCCTTCAATATGGTGAAACACGGAAGCAATACCACAAGGACAAAAAAAGAACAGCATATTAGAAATAAGATGGATGTAATTGAGGAATCCATGGAATCAAACCACTTCTGGGAGTATTGGAATAAATTAAACAAACCTCATCATGAGGAATTGGCTATCCAAAATTGGGATATGTGGAGAAATCACTTTGCAAACCTCTACAGCAATATAACAAAGAGGCCAGATCAAAAGGGTATACAAGAAAAATTACAAATCCTTGAATCAGCAGTCAAAGACTATCAGAATCCTGTGGATACCCCACTTATTGGAAAAACTATGCACTCTTCAACCCAAAAAGGCTTGTGGTGCTGATGGTATTTTAAATTAAATGATCAAGTATACAGACCACAAATTCAAATTTGTTATACTCAAACTCTTCAACATTTTCCTCACTGCAGGTATTTCCCCCGATATTTGGAACCAAAGATTGATCACACCAATCTATAAAGATGGAGACAAATTTGACCCAAATAATTACAGAGGAATTTGCGTTAACAGCAACTTGGGGAAAATTCTCTGCAGTATTATAAATAGCAGACTACATCATTTCCTTGACGAACACAACGTCCTGAGCAGAAGCCAGATTGGATTTCTAAAAAATTATCGTACAACAGACCACATTTACACCCTCCACACTCTAATTGATAAACAAGTTAACCAAAACAAAGGCAAAATCTACTCGTGTTTTGTAGATTTCAAGAAAGCATTTGATTCAATTTGGCACGAAGGTCTTTTTTATAAACTAATAGAAAGTGGTATTGGAGGGAAAACATATGATTTTATTAAATCAATGTACACTAAAAACAAATGTGCGGTTAAAATTGGCAACAAGCAAACAGACTTCTTCTCTCAGGGGCGTGGAGTGAAACAGGGCTGCCCAATAAGTCCAACATTATTTAACATCTACATTAATGAATTGGCAAAAACATTAGAAGAATCGGCAGCACCTGGTATCACCCTACACAACACTGAAATCAAGTGTCTGCTGTACGCAGATGACCTGGTGCTGCTGTCTCCCACTAAAGAGGGGTTACAGCAGCACCTAGATCGTCTTCACAGGTTCTGTCAGACCTGGGCTCTGACCGTTAACCTAAAAAAAACAAATATAATGATATTCCAAAAAAGGTCGGGAAATAAGGATGACAAATATAAATTCTATTTGGACACAGTTCTATTAGAACACACCAAAAACTACACATATCTAGGACTAAATATGAGCAACACAGGTAGCTTTCACATGGCTGTGAATGAGCTGAGAGACAAAGCAAGAAGAGCATTCTATGCCATTAAAAGGAACATCAAAATTGAAATTCCAATTAGAATCTGGCTCAAAATTTTTCAATCAGTTATAGAACCAATTGCTCTATATGGCAGTGAAGTATGGGGTCCCCTCTCTAATAATGAATTCACTAAATGGGACAAACATCCAACTGAAATATTGCATGCAGAGTTTTGCAAGACTGTATTGCAAGTACAAAGAAAAACTCCAAATAACGCATGTAGGGCAGAAT
>NW_026600301.1:390000-484628 GCF_029448725.1 Salvelinus fontinalis | reverse complement strand
ACTAGGCTACCTGCCGCCCCATAATAACCACTAGGCTACCTGCCGCCCCATAATAACCACTAGGCTACCTGCCGCCCCATAATAACCACTAGGCTACCTGCCACCCCATAATAACCACTAGGCTACCTGCCACCCCATAATAACCACTAGGCTACCTGCCACCCCATAATAACCACTAGGCTACCTGCCACCCCATAATAACCACTAGGCTACCTGCCGACCCATAATAACCACATAATAACCCCCTCTCTCTCTCTGCGTGCCCCCCCTCTCTCTCTGTTTGTCCCCTCCTCCTTTCTCTGTGTCCCCCCCTCCTCCTTTCTCTGTGTCCCCCCCCTCCTCCTTTCTCTGTGTCCCCCCCCCTCCTCCTTTCTCTGTGTCCCCCCCCTCCTCCTTTCTCTGTGTCCCCCCCTCCTCCTTTCTCTGTGTCCCCCCCCTCCTCCTTTCTCTGTGTCCCCCCCCTCCTCCTTTCTCTGTGTCCCCCCCCTCCTCCTTTCTCTGTGTCCCCCCCCTCCTTTCTCTGTGTCCCCCCCCTCCTTTCTCTGTGTCCCCCCCCTCCTCCTTTCTCTGTGTCCCCCCCCTCCTCCTTTCTCTGTGTCCCCCCCCTCCTCCTTTCTCTGTGTCCCCCCCCTCCTCCTTTCTCTGTGTCCCCCCCCTCCTCCTTTCTCTGTGTCCCCCCCCTCCTCCTTTCTCTGTGTCCCCCCCCTCCTCCTTTCTCTGTGTCCCCCCCCTCCTCCTTTCTCTGCGTCCCCCCCCTCCTCCTTTCTCTGTGTCCCCCCCTCCTCCTTTCTCTGTGTCCCCCCCCTCCTCCTTTCTCTGTGTCCCCCCCCTCCTCCTTTCTCTGTGTCCCCCCCCTCCTCCTTTCTCTGTGTCCCCCCCCCTCCTCCTTTCTCTGTGTCCCCCCCCCTCCTCCTTTCTCTGTGTCCCCCCCCCTCCTCCTTTCTCTGTGTCCCCCCCCTCCTCCTTTCTCTGTGTCCCCCCCCTCCTCCTTTCTCTGTGTCCCCCCCCTCCTCCTTTCTCTGTGTCCCCCCCCTCCTCCTTTCTCTGTGTCCCCCCCCCCTCCTCCTTTCTCTGTGTCCCCCCCCTCCTCCTTTCTCTGTGTCCCCCCCCTCCTCCTTTCTCTGTGTCCCCCCCCTCCTCCTTTCTCTGTGTCCCCCCCCTCCTCCTTTCTCTGTGTCCCCCCCCTCCTCCTTTCTCTGTGTCCCCCCCCTTCTCCTTTCTCTGTGTACCCCCCCCTCCTCCTTTCTCTGTGTCCCCCCCTCCTCCTTTCTCTGTGTCCCCCCCTCCTCCTTTCTCTGTGTCCCCCCCCTCCTCCTTTCTCTGTGTCCCCCCCCTCCTCCTTTCTCTGTGTCCCCCCCCTCCTCCTTTCTCTGTGTCCCCCCCCTCCTCCTTTCTCTGTGTCCCCCCCCTCCTCCTTTCTCTCTGCGGCTCTCCTCTCTCCAAGGCCTGCCAGAGGGAGGTATTGAAGTCCTTTATCCTCTAAGTTACTGGCAGCTATTCACACAGGATAACAGCCAAACCATGTTGGCATGCAGTGTGTTTGGGGGGGGGGGGGTCTGGCCCTGTGTGTGTCGGCCTGGCTCTGCATCCTCCCTGTAAAAGATTAGGGGGGTGTAAGAGACTGCGCTGGATTCCAGCAGGCGCTGGTTGTTATAGTGTGTGTTAATGGGTCTCGGTGGGTGTCTGGCTCACATGTGTGCCGCCCGCTTGATCCCCTCAGTGGAAGGAGTGGAGCTACAGGTTCGGCCCGGCCTCGCCGCCCGGGGCTACAGGTTCGGCCCGGCCTCGCCGCCCGGGGCTACAGGTTCGGCCCGGCCTCGCCGCCCGGGGCTACAGGTTCGGCCCGGCCTCGCCGCCCGGGGCTACAGGTTCGGCCCGGCCTCGCCGCCCGGGGCTACAGGTTCGGCCCGGCCTCGCCGCCCGGGGCTACAGGTTCGGCCCGGCCTCGCCGCCCGGGGCTACAGGTTCGGCCCGGCCTCGCCGCCCGGGGCTACAGGTTCGGCCCGGCCTCGCCGCCCGGGGCTACAGGTTCGGCCCGGCCTCGCCGCCCGGGGCTACAGGTTCGGCCCGGCCTCGCCGCCCGGGGCTACAGGTTCAGCCTGGCAGTGTTGCTGCGTGACGGTTAATCGCTAGCTACAACGTTAGGATTCATGTTACTTTGTGCGTTACCAGCTATGAGACAAAACGTCAGAAATACTTGAATACATGCTGCAGTAAATGTTTATAAATCACTTCCGACACACGGGCCGAGTTACGGGTTAGAGTTGGGGGTAACTTTACTAATATGTTCTTCTCTCTCTCTGCAGGTACATGTACTGGACGGACTGGGGCGAGGTTCCTAAGATCGAGCGAGCGGGGATGGACGGTACAAGCAGAGCCATGATCATTGATAAGGAGATCTACTGGCCCAACGGTCTCACGCTGGACTACAGCCGGGAGAAACTGTACTGGGCGGACGCAAAGTTCAGCTTCATACACCGCTCCAATCTGGACGGCACTGGGAGGTACAGTAATCAACCAATCACTATGGAGCCTCTAACCTCCTCCCTGACAGGTAAGGGGTTAGCCTCCTCCCTGTCTCTATGGAGCCTCTAACCTCCTCCCTGTCTCTATGGAGCCTCTAATCCCCTCCCTGTCTCTATGGAGCCTCTAATCTCCTCCCTGTCTCTATGGAGCCTCTAACCTCCTCCCTGTCTCTATGGAGCCTCTAACCCCCTCCCTATCTCTATGGAGCCTTTAGAGGTTCCATAGAGCCAGGGAGGGGGTTAGAGGCTCCATAGAGACAGGGAGGGGGTTAGAGGCTCCATAGAGACAGGGAGGGGATTAGAGGCTCCATAGAGACAGGGAGGAGGTTAGAGGCTCCATAGAGACAGGGAGGAGGTTAGAGGCTCCATAGAGACAGGGAGGTGGTTAGAGGCTCCATAGAGACAGGGAGGGGGTTAGAGGCTCCACAGAGACAGGGAGGGGGTTAGAGGCTCCATAGAGACAGGGAGGAGGTTAGAGGCTCCATAGAGACAGGGAGGAGGTTAGAGGCTCCATAGAGACAGGGAGGGGGTTAGAGGCTCCATAGAGACAGGGAGGGGGTTAGAGGCTCCATAGAGACAGGGAGGGGGTTAGAGGCTCCATAGAGACAGGGAGGGGATTAGAGGCTCCATAGAGACAGGGAGGAGGTTAGAGGCTCCATAGAGACAGGGAGGTGGTTAGAGGCTCCATAGAGACAGGGAGGTGGTTAGAGGCTCCATAGAGACAGGGAGGGGGTTAGAGGCTCCACAGAGACAGGGAGGGGGTTAGAGGCTCCACAGAGACAGGGAGGGGGTTAGAGGCTCCACAGAGACAGGGAGGGGGTTAGAGGCTCCACAGAGACAGGGAGGGGGTTAGAGGCTCCACAGAGACAGGGAGGGGGTTAGAGGCTCCACAGAGACAGGGAGGGGGTTAGAGGCTCCACAGAGACAGGGAGGGGGTTAGAGGCTCCACAGAGACAGGGAGGGGGTTAGAGGCTCCACAGAGACAGGGAGGGGGTTAGAGGCTCCATAGAGACAGGGAGGGGATTAGAGGCTCCATAGAGACAGGGAGGAGGTTAGAGGCTCCATAGAGACAGGGAGGAGGTTAGAGGCTCCATAGAGACAGGGAGGGGGTTAGAGGCTCCATAGAGACAGGGAGGGGGTTAGAGGCTCCATAGAGACAGGGAGGGGATTAGAGGCTCCATAGAGACAGGGAGGAGGTTAGAGGCTCCATAGAGACAGGGAGGTGGTTAGAGGCTCCATAGAGACAGGGAGGGGGTTAGAGGCTCCATAGAGACAGGGAGGGGGTTAGAGGCTCCACAGAGACAGGGAGGGGGTTAGAGGCTCCACAGAGCCAGGGAGGGGGTTAGAGGCTCCACAGAGCCAGGGAGGGGGTTAAGAGGCTCCACAGAGACAGGGAGGGGGTTAGAGGCTCCACAGAGACAGGGAGGGGGTTAGAGGCTCCACAGAGACAGGGAGGGGGTTAGAGGCTCCACAGAGACAGGGAGGGGGTTAGAGGCTCCACAGAGACAGGGAGGGGGTTAGAGGCTCCACAGAGACAGGGAGGGGGTTAGAGGCTCCACAGAGCCAGGGAGGGGGTTAGAGGCTCCACAGAGGCAGGGATGAGGTTAGAGGCTCCATAGAGACAGGGAGGGGGTTAGAGGCTCCATAGAGACAGGGAGGTGGTTAGAGGCTCCATAGAGCCAGGGAGGGGGTTAGAGGCTCCACAGAGCCAGGGAGGGGGTTAGAGGCTCCACAGAGCCAGGGAGGGGGTTAGAGGCTCCACAGAGCCAGGGAGGGGGTTAGAGGCTCCACAGAGCCAGGGAGGGGGTTAGAGGCTCCACAGAGCCAGGGAGGGGGTTAGAGGCTCCACAGAGACAGGGAGGGGGTTAGAGGCTCCACAGAGACAGGGAGGGGGCTAACTAACCCCCTCCCTGTCTCTGACCCCCTCCCTGTCTCTATGGAGCCTTTAACCCCCTCCCTGTCTCTATGGAGCCTCTAACCTCCTCCCTGTCTCTATGGAACCTCTAACCCCCTCCCTGTCTCTATGGAGCCTCTAACCCCCTCCCTGTCTCTGTGGAGCCTCTAACCCCCTCCCTGTCTCTATGGAGCCTCTAACCCCCTCCCTGTCTCTATGGAGCCTCTAACCCCCTCCCTGTCTCTATGGAGCCTCTATCCCCCTCCCTTTCTCTATGGAGCTTCTAACCCCCTCCCTGTCGCTGGAGCCTCTAACCCCCTCCCTGTCTCTAACCCCCTCCCTGTCTCTATGGAGCCTCTAACCCCCTCCCTGTCTGTATGGAGCCTCTAACCCCCTCCCTGTCTCTATGGAGCCTCTAACCCCCTCCCTGTCTCTATGGAGCCTCTAACCCCCTCCCTGTCTCTATGGAGCCTCTAACCCCCTCCCTGTCTGTATGGAGCCTCTAACCCCCTCCCTGTCTCTATGGAGCCTCTAACCCCCTCCCTGTCTCTATGGAGCCTCTAACCCCCTCCCTGTCTCTATGGAGCCTCTAACCCCCTCCCTGTCTCTATGGAGCCTCTAACCCCCTCCCTGTCTCTATGGAGCCTCTAACCCCCTCCCTGTCTCTATGGAGCCTCTAACCCCCTCCCTGTCTCTATGGAGCCTCTAACCCCCCCCACTCCCTGTCTCTATGGAGCCTCTAACCCCCCCCCTCCCTGTCTCTATGGAGCCTCTAACCCCCCCTCCCTGTCTCTATGGAGCCTCTAACCCCCCCTCCCTGTCTCTATGGAGTCTCTAACCCCCTCCCTGTCTCTATGGAGTCTCTAACCCCCCCCTCCCTGTCTCTATGGAGCCTCTAATCCCCCCCCTCCCTGTCTCTATGGAGCCTCTAACCCCCTCCCTGTCTCTATGGAGTCTCTAACCCCCTCCCTGTCTCTATGGAGTCTCTAACCCCCTCCCTGTCTCTATGGAGCCTCTAACCCCCTCCCTGTCTCTATGGAGCCTCTAACCCCCTCCCTGTCTCTATGGAGCCTCTAACCCCCTCCCTGTCTCTATGGAGCCTCTAACCCCCTCCCTGTCTCTATGGAGCCTCTATCCCCCTCCCTTTCTCTATGGAGCCTCTAACCCCCTCCCTGTCGCTGGAGCCTCTAACCCCCTCCCTGTCTCTAACCCCCTCCCTGTCTCTATGGAGCCTCTAACCCCCTCCCTGTCTCTATGGAGCCTCTAACCCCCCCCCCTCCCTGTCTCTATGGAGCCTCTAACCCCCCCCTCCCTGTCTCTATGGAGCCTCTAACCCCCCCCTCCCTGTCTCTATGGAGTCTCTAACCCCCTCCCTGTCTCTATGGAGTCTCTAACCCCCTCCCTGTCTCTATGGAGTCTCTAACCCCCTCCCTGTCTCTATGGAGTCTCTAACCCCCTCCCTGTCTCTATGGAGCCTCTAACCCCCCCCCCTCCCTGTCTCTATGGAGCCTCTAACCTCCTCCCTGACTCTATGGAGCCTCTAACCCCCTCCCTGTCTCTATGGAGTCTCTAACCCCCTCCCTGTCTCTATGGAGCCTCGAACCTCCTCCCTGTCTCTGTGGAGCCTCGAACCCCCTCCCTGTCTCTGTGGAGCCTCGAACCCCCTCCCTGGCTCTGTGGAGCCTCGAACCCCCTCCCTGTCTCTGTGGAGCCTCGAACCCCGTCCCTGTCTCTATGGAGCCTCTAACCCCCTCCCTGTCTCTATGGAGTCTCTAACCCCCTCCCTGTCTCTATGGAGTCTCTAACCCCCTCCCTGTCTCTATGGAGCCTCTATCCTCCTCCCTGTCTCTATGGAGCCTCTATCCTCCTCCCTGTCTCTATGGAGCCTCTAACCCCCCCCCCCCCCCCCCCCCGTCTCTATGGAGCCTCTAACCCCCTCCCAGTCTCTATGGAGCCTCTAACCTGCCTCTGTGTCTCCAGGGAGGACTACTGCTACCACAGTACTAAACTAGTGTCTGTCTCCAGGGAGGACTACTGCTACCACAGTACTAAACTAGTGTCTGTCTCTGTGTCTCCAGGGAGGACTACTGCTACCACAGTACTAAACTAGTGTCTCTGTGTCTCCAGGGAGGACTACTGCTACCACAGTACTAAACTAGTGTCTGTCTCCAGGGAGGACTACTGCTACCACAGTACTAAACTAGTGTCTGTCTCTGTGTCTCCAGGGAGGACTACTGCCACCACAGTACTAAACTAGTGTCTCTGTGTCTCCAGGGAGGACTACTGCTACCACAGTACTAAACTAGTGTCTCTCTGTGTCTCCAGGGAGGACTACTGCCACCACAGTACTAAACTAGTGTCTTGTCTCTGTGTCTCCAGGGAGGACTACTGCCACCACAGTACTAAACTAGTGTCTGTCTCTGTGTCTCCAGGGAGGACTACTGCTACCACAGTACTAAACTAGTGTCTGTCTCTGTGTCTCCAGGGAGGACTACTGCCACCACAGTACTAAACTAGTGTCTCTGTGTCTCCAGGGAGGACTACTGCTACCACAGTACTAAACTAGTGTCTGTCTCTGTGTCTCCAGGGAGGACTACTGCTACCACAGTACTAAACTAGTGTCTGTCTCTGTGTCTCCAGGGAGGACTACTGCTACCACAGTACTAAACTAGTGTCTGTCTCTGTGTCTCCAGGGAGGACTACTGCTACCACAGTACTAAACTAGTGTCTCTGTGTCTCCAGGGAGGACTACTGCTACCACAGTACTAAACTAGTGTCTCTCTGTGTCTCCAGGGAGGACTACTGCTACCACAGTACTAAACTAGTGTCTTGTCTCTGTCTCTGTGTCTCCAGGGAGGACTACTGCTACCACAGTACTAAACTAGTGTCTCTGTGTCTCCAGGGAGGACTACTGCCACCACAGTACTAAACTAGTGTCTGTCTCTGTGTCTCCAGGGAGGACTACTGCTACCACAGTACTAAACTAGTGTCTGTCCCCAGGGAGGACTACTGCTACCACAGTACTAAACTAGTGTCTGTCTCCAGGGAGGACTACTGCTACCACAGTACTAAACTAGTGTCTTGTCTCTCTGTGTCTCCAGGGAGGACTACTGCTACCACAGTACTAAACTAGTGTCTCTGTGTGTCCAGGGAGGACTACTGCCACCACAGTACTAAACTAGTGTCTGTCTCTGTGTCTCCAGGGAGGACTACTGCCACCACAGTACTAAACTAGTGTCTGTCTCTGTGTCTCCAGGGAGGACTACTGCTACCACAGTACTAAACTAGTGTCTCTGTGTCTCCAGGGAGGACTACTGCTACCACAGTACTAAACTAGTGTCTCTGTGTCTCCAGGGAGGACTACTGCTACCACAGTACTAAACTAGTGTCTTGTCTCTGTGTCTCCAGGGAGGACTACTGCTACCACAGTACTAAACTAGTGTCTGTCTCTGTGTCTCCAGGGAGGACTACTGCTACCACAGTACTAAACTAGTGTCTTGTCTCTGTCTCCAGGGAGGACTACTGCTACCACAGTACTAAACGAGTCTCTGTGTCTCCATGGAGGACTACTGCTACCACAGTACTAAACTAGTGTCTGTCTCCGGTGAGGACTACTGCTACCACAGTACTAAACTAGTGTCTCTGTGTCTCCAGGGAGGACTACTGCCACCACAGTACTAAACTATTGTCTCTGTGTCTCCAGGGAGGACTACTGCTACCACAGTACTAAACTAGTGTCTCTGTGTCTCCAGGGAGGACTACTGCTACCACAGTACTAAACTAGTGTCTGTCTCTGTGTCTCCAGGGAGGACTACTGCTACCACAGTACTAAACTAGTGTCTCTGTGTCTCCAGGGAGGACTACTGCCACCACAGTACTAAACTAGTGTCTGTCTCTGTGTCTCCAGGGAGGACTACTGCTACCACAGTACTAAACTAGTGTCTGTCCCCAGGGAGGACTACTGCTACCACAGTACTAAACTAGTGTCTGTCTCCAGGGAGGACTACTGCTACCACAGTACTAAACTAGTGTCTTGTCTCTCTGTGTCTCCAGGGAGGACTACTGCTACCACAGTACTAAACTAGTGTCTCTGTGTCTCCAGGGAGGACTACTGCTACCACAGTACTAAACTAGTGTCTCTGTGTCTCCAGGGAGGACTACTGCTACCACAGTACTAAACTAGTGTCTTGTCTCTGTGTCTCCAGGGAGGACTACTGCTACCACAGTACTAAACTAGTGTCTGTCTCTGTGTCTCCAGGGAGGACTACTGCTACCACAGTACTAAACTAGTGTCTTGTCTCTGTCTCCAGGGAGGACTACTGCTACCACAGTACTAAACTAGTCTCTGTGTCTCCAGGGAGGACTACTGCTACCACAGTACTAAACTAGTGTCTGTCTCCGGTGAGGACTACTGCTACCACAGTACTAAACTAGTGTCTCTGTGTCTCCAGGGAGGACTACTGCCACCACAGTACTAAACTAGTGTCTCTGTGTCTCCAGGGAGGACTACTGCTACCACAGTACTAAACTAGTGTCTCTGTGTCTCCAGGGAGGACTACTGCTACCACAGTACTAAACTAGTGTCTCTGTGTCTCCAGGGAGGACTACTGCTACCACAGTACTAAACTAGTGTCTGTCTCTGTCTCCAGGGAGGACTACTGCTACCACAGTACTAAACTAGTGTCTCTGTGTCTCCAGGGAGGACTACTGCTACCACAGTACTAAACTAGTGTCTGTCTCCAGGGAGGACTACTGCTACCACAGTACTAAACTAGTGTCTCTGTCTCCAGGGAGGACTACTGCTACCACAGTACTAAACTAGTGTCTGTCTCCAGGGAGGACTACTGCTACCACAGTACTAAACTAGTGTCTGTCTCCAGGGAGGACTACTGCTACCACAGTACTAAACTAGTGTATCTGTGTCTCCAGGGAGGACTACTGCTACCACAGTACTAAACTAGTGTCTGTCTCTGTGTCTCCAGGGAGGACTACTGCTACCACAGTACTAAACTAGTGTCTTGTCTCTGTGTCTCCAGGGAGGACTACTGCTACCACAGTACTAAACTAGTGTCTGTCTCCAGGGAGGACTACTGCTACCACAGTACTAAACTAGTGTCTCTGTCTCCAGGGAGGACTACTGCTACCACAGTACTAAACTAGTGTCTCTCTGTGTCTCCAGGGAGGACTACTGCTACCACAGTACTAAACTAGTGTCTCTCTGTGTCTCCAGGGAGGACTTCTGCCACCACAGTACTAAACTAGTGTCTTGTCTCTGTCTCCAGGGAGGACTACTGCTACCACAGTACTAAACTAGTGTCTGTCTCTGTGTCTCCAGGGAGGACTACTGCTACCACAGTACTAAACTAGTGTCTTGTCTCTGTGTCTCCAGGGAGGACTACTGCTACCACAGTACTAAACTAGTGTCTGTCTCTGTGTCTCCAGGGAGGACTACTGCCACCACAGTACTAAACTAGTGTCTGTCTCCAGGGAGGACTACTGCTACCACAGTACTAAACTAGTGTCTTGTCTCTGTGTCTCCAGGGAGGACTACTGCTACCACAGTACTAAACTAGTGTCTCTGTGTCTCCAGGGAGGACTACTGCTACCACAGTACTAAACTAGTGTCTTGTCTCTGTGTCTCCAGGGAGGACTACTGCTACCACAGTACTAAACTAGTGTCTCTCTCTGTGTCTCCAGGGAGGACTACTGCTACCACAGTACTAAACTAGTGTCTCTGTGTCTCCAGGGAGGACTACTGCTACCACAGTACTAAACTAGTGTCTGTCTCTGTGTCTCCAGGGAGGACTACTGCTACCACAGTACTAAACTAGTGTCTTGTCTCTGTGTCTCCAGGGAGGACTACTGCTACCACAGTACTAAACTAGTGTCTGTCTCTGTGTCTCCAGGGAGGACTACTGCCACCACAGTACTAAACTAGTGTCTGTCTCCAGGGAGGACTACTGCCACCACAGTACTAAACTAGTGTCTGTCTCCAGGGAGGACTACTGCTACCACAGTACTAAACTAGTGTCTCTGTGTCTCCAGGGAGGACTACTGCTACCACAGTACTAAACTAGTGTCTCTCTGTGTCTCCAGGGAGGACTACTGCCACCACAGTACTAAACTAGTGTCTTGTCTCTGTCTCCAGGGAGGACTACTGCTACCACAGTACTAAACTAGTGTCTGTCTCTGTGTCTCCAGGGAGGACTACTGCTACCACAGTACTAAACTAGTGTCTTGTCTCTGTGTCTCCAGGGAGGACTACTGCTACCACAGTACTAAACTAGTGTCTGTCTCTGTGTCTCCAGGGAGGACTACTGCTACCACAATACTAAACTAGTGTCTGTCTCCAGGGAGGACTACTGCTACCACAGTACTAAACTAGTGTCTTGTCTCTGTGTCTCCAGGGAGGACTACTGCTACCACAGTACTAAACTAGTGTCTTGTCTCTGTCTCCAGGGAGGACTACTGCTACCACAGTACTAAACTAGTGTCTCTGTGTCTCCAGGGAGGACTACTGCCACCACAGTACTAAACTAGTGTCTTGTCTCTGTGTCTCCAGGGAGGACTACTGCTACCACAGTACTAAACTAGTGTCTTGTCTCTGTGTCTCCAGGGAGGACTACTGCTACCACAGTACTAAACTAGTGTCTTGTCTCTGTCTCCAGGGAGGACTACTGCTACCACAGTACTAAACTAGTGTCTTGTCTCTGTGTCTCCAGGGAGGACTACTGCTACCACAGTACTAAACTAGTGTCTTGTCTCTGTCTCCAGGGAGGACTACTGCTACCACAGTACTAAACTAGTGTCTTGTCTCTGTGTCTCCAGGGAGGACTACTGCTACCACAGTACTAAACTAGTGTCTTGTCTCTGTCTCCAGGGAGGACTACTGCTACCACAGTACTAAACTAGTGTCTTGTCTCTGTGTCTCCAGGGAGGACTACTGCTACCACAGTACTAAACTAGTGTCTGTCTCTGTCTCCAGGGAGGACTACTGCTACCACAGTACTAAACTAGTGTCTCTTTGTCTCCAGGGAGGACTACTGCTACCACAGTACTAAACTAGTGTCTTGTCTCTGTGTCTCCAGGGAGGACTACTGCTACCACAGTACTAAACTAGTGTCTTGCTCTGTGTCTCCAGGGAGGACTACTGCCACCACAGTACTAAACTAGTGTCTCTGTGTCTCCAGGGAGGACTACTGCTACCACAGTACTAAACTAGTGTCTGTCTCTGTGTCTCCAGGGAGGACTACTGCTACCACAGTACTAAACTAGTGTCTCTGTGTCTCCAGGGAGGACTACTGCTACCACAGTACTAAACTAGTGTCTGTCTCTGTGTCTCCAGGGAGGACTACTGCTACCACAGTACTAAACTAGTGTCTTGTCTCTGTGTCTCCAGGGAGGACTACTGCTACCACAGTACTAAACTAGTGTCTGTCTCTGTGTCTCCAGGGAGGACTACTGCTACCACAGTACTAAACTAGTGTCTTGTCTCTGTGTCTCCAGGGAGGTGGTGGTTAAGGGAGACCTCCCTCACCCCTTTGCTCTGACGCTGTACGAGGAGACTCTCTTCTGGACGGACTGGAGCACTCATTCCATCCACTCGTGTCAGAAAGAGACCGGGGAGGATCGGAGGGAGGTCCACTCGGACATCTTCTCTCCCATGGACATACACGTCTACAGCCAGGAGAGACAGCCGCTACGTAAGACAGCCAATCACTGGTCCCACTCGCCCTGAATGACGGGCTCCTCTCCCAATCAGAATATAGAATGGGCCCGGTCTAGGTCAATAGATCTATGATCTGCTAGCTAGGTCTAGGACAGTAGATCTATGATCGGCTAGCTAGGTCTAGGACAATAGATCTATGATCGGCTAGCTAGGTTTAGGACAATAGATCTATGATCTGCTAGCTAGGTTTAGGACAATAGATCTATGATCTGCTAGCTAGGTCTAGGACATTAGATCTATGATCTGCTAGCTAGGTCTAGGACAATAGATCTATGATCTGCTAGCTAGGTCTAGGACAATAGATCTATGATCTGCTAGCTAGGTCTAGGACAATAGATCTATGATCTGCTAGCTAGGTCTAGGACAATAGATCTATGATCGGCTAGCTAGGTCTAGGTCAATAGGTCTATGATCGGCTAGCTAGGTCTAGGTCAATAGATATATGATCTGCTAGCTAGGTCTAGGACAGAGCTATGATCTGCTAGCTAGGTCTAGGACAATAGATCTATGATCTGCTAGCTAGGTCTAGGACAATAGATCTATGATCTGCTAGCTAGGTCTAGGACAATAGATCTATGATCTGCTAGCTAGGTCTAGGACAATAGATCTATGATCTGCTAGCTAGGTCTAGGACATTAGATCTATGATCTGCTAGCTAGGTCTAGGACATTAGATCTATGATCGGCTAGCTAGGTCTAGGACAACAAGATTTGTGATGGTCTAGGACAGTAGAAACCCTGTACTCTGAGGTTTAATTCAGGTAATTGGTCAGAGGGGCCTGCTACACGTCAATGACCCTGCAGTAGCAGCCCCCTTCCCCCTGCTGTAACAGCCCCCTTCCCCCTGCTGTAACAGCCCCCTTCCCCCTGCTGTAACAGCCCCCTTCCCCTTGCTGTAGCAGCCCCCTTCCCCCTGCTGTAGCAGCCCCCTTCCCCCTGCTGTAGCAGCCCCCTTCCCCCTGCTGTAGCAGCCCCCTTCCCCCTGCTGTAGCAGCCCCCTTCCCCCTGCTGTAGCAGCCCCCTTCCCCCTGCTGTAGCAGCCCCCTTCCCTTCCCCTGCTGTAGCAGCCCCCTTCCCCTGCTGTAGCAGCCCCCTTCCCTTCCCCTGCTGTAGCAGCCCCCTTCCCCCTGCTGTAGCAGCCCCCTTCCCCTGCTGTAGCAGCCCCCTTCCCCTGCTGTAGCAGCCCCCTTCCCCCTGCTGTAGCAGCCCCCTTCCCCTGCTGTAGCAGCCCCCTTCCCCCTGCTGTAGCAGCCCCCTTCCCCCTGCTGTAGCAGCCCCCTTCCCCCTGCTGTAGCAGCCCCCTTCCCCCTGCTGTAGCAGCCCCCTTCTCCTGCTGTAGCAGCCCCCTTCCTCCTGCTGTAGCAGCCCCCTTCCCCCTGCTGTAGCAGCCCCCTTCCCCTGCTGTAGCAGCCCCCTTCCCCCTGCTGTAACAGCCCCCTTCCCCCTGCTGTAACAGCCCCCTTCCCCCTGCTGTAACAGCCCCCTTCCCCCTGCTGTAACAGCCCCCTTCCCCCTGCTGTAACAGCCCCCTTCCCCCTGCTGTAACAGCCCCCTTCCCCCTGCTGTAGCAGCCCCCTTCCCTTCCCCTGCTGTAACAGCCCCCTTCCCCCTGCTGTAGCAGCCCCCTTCCCCCTGCTGTAACAGCCCCCTTCCCCCTGCTGTAACAGCCCCCTTCCCCCTGCTGTAACAGCCCCCTTCCCCCTGCTGTAGCAGCCCCCTTCCCCTTGCTGTAGCAGCCCCCTTCCCCCTGCAGTAACAGCTGTCTCCAGGGTCGTGTCTACGCCTGACACCTTATATATGCAACTTCTGCTATCAGAATACAAAGATCACATTGAAAAGACGAGTCTAGACGCACACAAGTGGCTTTGTGTTCTGATTTGTGATCAGATCTATCTGACCCCTTCAGGGGCTGGTCAGGGATCCACTGTGTGTGGATTTCTCCTCAGTCTGGACCAATCAGGCTACTGAAAGGGCATCAGAGGGCTACTCCTCAGCACTCCTCCCACAAGTCTCCAGAAAACGTGTGTTTTGGACGGAGAGGCACCTTTCTCATTATACCGTTGGAGGTGATGCGGTCCTAGCGTGTGAGGAACGTGTTCACCGGCCTTTTATAAATGCCAGCTAATATTTAGAAGAACAGTTTGTCTGTTTTTGACTAGAGTTATACTAACCCTTTTGCAATCCCTTTAGCGTCGCTTGCTAGCTAACTACAGAGGTTAGCTGGCTAATTAGCTCCCAGTAGTTAGTTTCTGCCATCAGTTGTTGTGTTTTCATATTCTGCCCGTTCCACCGTGTGTAGATTTATACTGGCGTTTGAATAAATCGCAGGAAAGGGGGGATCCGGACACACTGTGGACATGGGGGACACATTTAAATGTATCGCAGGAAAAGGGGATCCGGACACACTGTGGACATGGGGGGACACATTTAAATGTCGCGCAGGAAAGGGGGATCCGGACACACTGTGGACATGGGGGACACATTTCAATGTAGCGCAGGAAAGGGGGATCCGGACACACTGTGGACATGGGGGACACATTTAAATGTAGCGCAGGAAAGGGGGATCCGGACACACTGTGGACATGGGGGACACATTTAAATGTAGCGCAGGAAAGGGGGATCCGGACACACTGTGGACATGGGGGACACATTTAAATGTAGCGCAGGAAAGGGGGATCCGGACACACTGTGGACATGGGGGACACATTTAAATGTAGTTGAACTGTCACATCTAGACAGGGCCCAGTTGAACTGTCACGTCTAGACAGGGCCCAGTTGGACTGTCACATCTAGACAGGGCCCAGTTGAACTGTCACGTCTAGACAGGGCCCAGTTGAACTGTCACGTCTAGACAGGGCCCAGTTGAACTGTCACGTCTAGACAGGGCCCAGTTGAACTGTCACGTCTAGACAGGGCCCAGTTGAACTGTCACGTCTAGACAGGGCCCAGGACTCTCTACTCTGAGGACCGTAGAAACACACGGCCCAGTTGAACTGTCACATCTAGACAGGGCCCAGTTGAACTGTCACGTCTAGACAGGGCCCAGTTGGACTGTCACATCTAGACAGGGCCCAGTTGAACTGTCACGTCTAGACAGGGCCCAGTTGAACTGTCACGTCTAGACAGGGCCCAGTTGAACTGTCACGTCTAGACAGGGCCCAGTTGAACTGTCACGTCTAGACAGGGCCCAGTTGGACTGTCACGTCTAGACAGGGCCCAGGACTCTCTACTCTGAGGACCGTAGAAACACACGGCCCAGCTGAACTGTCACGTCTAGACAGGGCCCAGCTGAACTGTCACGTCTAGACAGGGCCCAGTTGAACTGTCACATCTAGACAGGGCCCAGTTGGACTGTCACGTCTAGACAGGGCCCAGTTGAACTGTCACGTCTAGACAGGGCCCAGTTGGACTGTCACGTCTAGACAGGGCCCAGTTGAACTGTCACGTCTAGACAGGGCCCAGTTGAACTGTCACGTCTAGACAGGGCCCAGTTGGACTGTCACGTCTAGACAGGGCCCAGTTGAACTGTCACGTCTAGACAGGGCCCAGTTGGACTGTCACGTCTAGACAGGGCCCAGTTGGACTTTCACGTCTAGACAGGGCCCAGTTGAACTGTTACGTCTAGACAGGGCCCAGAACTCTCTACTCTGAGGACCGTAGAAACACACAGCCCAGTTGAACTGTCACATCTAGACAGGGCCCAGTTGAACTGTCACGTCTAGACAGGGCCCAGTTGGACTGTCACGTCTAGACAGGGCCCAGTTGGACTGTCACGTCTAGACAGGGCCCAGTTGGACTGTCACGTCTAGACAGGGCCCAGCTGAACTGTCACGTCTAGACAGGGCCCAGAACTCTCTACTCTGAGGACCGTAGCAACACGGCCCAGCTGAACTGTCACGTCTAGACAGGGCCCAGTTGGACTGTCACGTCTAGACAGGGCCCAGTTGGACTGTCACGTCTAGACAGGGCCCAGAACTCTCTACTATGAGGACCGTAGAAACACACAGCCCAGTTGAACTGTCACATCTAGACAGGGCCCAGTTGAACTGTCACGTCTAGACAGGGCCCAGTTGGACTGTCACGTCTAGACAGGGCCCAGTTGGACTGTCACGTCTAGACAGGGCCCAGTTGGGCTGTCACGTCTAGACAGGGCCCAGCTGGACTGTCACGTCTAGACAGGGCCCAGAACACTCTACTCTGAGGACCGTAGAAACACACGGCCCAGCTGAACTGTAATAGTGGTCTGGGGCTGGTTTTCATGGTTCAGGCCCCTTAGTTCCAGTGGAGGGAAATCTTAACGCTACAGCATACAATGACATTCTAGATGATTCTGTTCTTCCAACTTTGTGGCAACAGTTTGTACTAGGCCCTTAACCTGTTTCAGCATGAAAATGCCCCCTGTGCACAAAGCAAAGTCCATACAGAAATCGTTTGGAAGAACTCGACTGACCTGCATAGAGCCCTGACCTCAACCCCACGGAACACCTTTGGGATGAATTGGAACGCCGACTGCGAGCCAGTGGAAAGTGGAAATCTAGTGGAAAGCCTTCCCAGAAGAGTGGAGGCTGTTATAGCAGCAATGTTCCAACATCTAGTGGAAAGCCTTCCCAGAAGAGTGGAGGCTGTTATAGCAGCAAAGGGGGGACCAACTCCATATTAATGCCCATGATTTTGGAATGGGATGTTGGCTGAGCGGGTGTCCACATACTTTTGGTCATGTAGTGTACTCTCCAGAGATAATGTCTCCTCAGGTCATGTAGTGTACTCTCCAGAGATAATGTCTCCTCAGGTCATGTAGTGTACTCTTCAGAGATAATGTCTCCTCAGGTCATGTAGTGTACTAAATGGGGAATAGGCTGTGGGACAGAGTGATAATGGGGAATAGGCTGTGGGACAGAGTGATAATGGGGAATAGGCTGTGGGACAGAGTGATAATGGGGAATAGGCTGTGGGACAGAGTGATAATGGGGAATAGGCTGTGGGACAGAGTGATAATGGGGAATAGGCTGTGGGACAGAGTGATAATGGGGGAATAGGCTGTGGGACAGAGTGATAATGGGGGAATAGGCTGTGGGACAGAGTGATAATGGGGAATAGGCTGTGGGACAGAGTGATAATGGGGGAATAGGCTGTGGGACAGAGTGATAATGGGGAATAGGCTGTGGGACAGAGTGATAATGGGGGAATAGGCTGTGGGACAGAGTGATAATGGGGGAATAGGCTGTGGGACAGAGTGATAATGGGGGAATAGGCTGTGGGACAGAGTGATAATGGGGGAATATGCTGTGGGACAGAGTGATAATGGGGGAATAGGCTGTGGGACAGAGTGATAATGGATGAAAGGTGTTTATCTGTAGACTGGTCCTCTGACTGCATGTCGTCTCCTTCCTGAACAGTGTCTTCACCGTGCTCCGTGAGGAACGGAGGGTGTTCCCATCTGTGTCTCCTGTCTCCTGTTACTCCTTACTACCAGTGTGCCTGTCCCACCGGAGTCCAGCTGCTGGAGGACAGCAAGACCTGCAGAGACGGTGAGAAACCGTAGATGTTAGGGGGCAGGGGGTATTAGATGCTGGAGGACAGCAAGACCTGCAGAGACGGTGAGACCCCCCCCCCCCCCCTTCTGAGACTTGCACCACAGCCCCCCCCTTCTGAGACTTGCACCACAGCCCCCCCCCCCTTCTGAGACCTGCACCACAGCCCCCCCCCCCCCCTTCCGAGACCTGCACCAACCCCCCCCCCCCCCTTCTGAGACCTGCACCACAGCCCCCCCCCCCCCCCCCCTTCTGAGACCTGCACCACAGCCCCCCCTTCTGAGACCAGCACCAACCCTATAGCGTTGGTGCTGGGTCCTTCTGCCTGGGTTAACCCTTTCAGCTGTAGGGTTGGTGCTGGTCTCAGAAGGGGGGGCTGTGGTGCTGGTTCCCCCCCCTCTCCTAAGTACTGAGTAACTACGTAGTTCACATGGGGACTGGGTGCTATTGTTGCTAGGGACTGGGTGCTATTGTTGCTGGGGGCTGGGTGCTATTGTTGCTAGGGACTGGGTGCTATTGTTGCTAGGGACTGGGTGCTATTGTTGCTGGGGGCTGGGTGCTATTGTTGCTAGGGACTGGATGCTATTGTTGCTAGGGACTGGATGCTATTGTTGCTAGGGACTGGATGCTATTGTTGCTAGGGACTGGGTGCTATTGTTGCTAGGGACTGGGTGCTATTGTTGCTAGGGACTGGGTGCTATTGTTGCTAGGGACTGGGTGCTATTGTTGCTAGGGACTGGGTGCTATTGTTGCTAGGGACTGGGTGCTATTGTTGCTAGGGACTGGGGGCTATTGTTGCTAGGGACTGGGGGCTATTGTTGCTAGGGACTGGATGCTATTGTTGCTAGGGACTGGGGGCTATTGTTGCTAGGGACTGGGTGCTATTGTTGCTAGGGACTGGGGGCTATTGTTGCTAGGGACTGGGTGCTATTGTTGCTAGGGACTGGGGGCTATTGTTGCTAGGGACTGGGGGCTATTGTTGCTAGGGACTGGATGCTATTGTTGCTAGGGACTGGGGGCTATTGTTGCTAGGGACTGGATGCTATTGTTGCTAGGGACTGGGTGCTATTGTTGCTAGGGACTGGGTGCTATTGTTGCTAGGGACTGGGGGCTATTGTTGCTAGGGACTGGATGCTATTGTTGCTAGGGACTGGATGCTATTGTTGCTAGGGACTGGATGCTATTGTTGCTAGGGACTGGGGGCTATTGTTGCTAGGGACTGGGGGCTATTGTTGCTAGGGACTGGGGGCTATTGTTGCTAGGGACTGGGTGCTATTGTTGCTAGGGACTGGATGCTATTGTTGCTAGGGACTGGGTGCTATTGTTGCTAGGGACTGGGGGCTATTGTTGCTAGGGACTGGGGGCTATTGTTGCTAGGGACTGGGGGCTATTGTTGCTAGGGACTGGGGGCTATTGTTGCTAGGGACTGGGGGCTATTGTTGCTAGGGGCTGGGGGCTATTGTTGCTAGGGGCTGGGTGCTATTGTTGCTAGGGGCTGGGTGCTATTGTTGCTAGGGGCTGGGTGCTATTGTTGCTAGGGGCTGGGTGCTATTGTTGCTAGGGGCTGGGTGCTATTGTTGCTAGGGGCTGGGTGCTATTGTTGCTAGGGGCTGGGTGCTATTGTTGCTAGGGGCTGGGTGCTATTGTTGCTAGGGGCTGGGTGCTATTGTTGCTAGGGGCTGGGTGCTATTGTTGCTAGGGGCTGGGTGCTATTGTTGCTAGGGGCTGGGTGCTATTGTTGCTAGGGGCTGGGTGCTATTGTTGCTAGGGGCTGGGGGCTATTGTTGCTAGGGGCTGGGGGCTATTGTTGCTAGGGGCTGGGGGCTATTGTTGCTAGGGGCTGGGGGCTATTGTTGCTAGGGGCTGGGGGCTATTGTTGCTAGGGGCTGGGGGCTATTGTTGCTAGGGGCTGGGGGCTATTGTTGCTAGGGGCTGGGGGCTATTGTTGCTAGGGGCTGGGGGCTATTGTTGCTAGGGGCTGGGGGCTATTGTTGCTAGGGGCTGGGGGCTATTGTTGCTAGGGGCTGGGGGCTATTGTTGCTAGGGGCTGGGGGCTATTGTTGCTAGGGGCTGGGGGCTATTGTTGCTAGGGGCTGGGGGCTATTGTTGCTGGGGCCTGGGGGCTATTGTTGCTAGGGACTGGGGGCTATTGTTGCTAGGGGCTGGGGGCTATTGTTGCTAGGGACTGGGGGCTATTGTTGCTAGGGACTGGGGGCTATTGTTGCTAGGGACTGGGGGCTATTGTTGCTAGGGACTGGGGGCTATTGTTGCTAGGGACTGGGGGCTATTGTTGCTAGGGACTGGGGGCTATTGTTGCTGGGGGCTATTGTTGCTGGGGGCTATTGTTGCTGGGGGCTATTGTTGCTGGGGGCTATTGTTGCTGGGGGCTATTGTTGCTGGGGGCTATTGTTGCTGGGGGCTATTGTTGCTGGGGGCTATTGTTGCTGGGGGCTATTGTTGCTAGGGACTGGGGGCTATTGTTGCTAGGGACTGGGGGCTATTGTTGCTAGGGACTGGGGGCTATTGTTGCTAGGGACTGGGGGCTATTGTTGCTAGGGACTGGGTGCTATTGTTGCTATGGACCAGAGAGTATTCATTCAATCGTGTCCCCACTCACCTCCTCCTGTGGTGTTATCGTGTCCCCACTCACCCCCTCCTGTGGTGTTATCGTGTCCCAACTCACCCCCTCCTGTGGTGTTATCGTGTCCCAACTCACCCCCTCCTGTGGTGTTATCGTGTCCCAACTCACCCCCTCCTGTGGTGTTATCGTGTCCCAACTCACCCCCTCCTGTGGTGTTATCGTGTCCCAACTCACCCCCTCCTGTGGTGTTATCGTGTCCCAACTCACCCCCTCCTGTGGTGTTATCGTGTCCCAACTCACCCCCTCCTGTGGTGTTATCGTGTCCCAACTCACCTCCTCCTGTGGTGTTATCGTGTCCCAACTCACCCCCTCCTGTGGTGTTATCGTGTCCCCACTCACCCCTCCTGTGGTGTTATCGTGTCCCACTCACCCCTCCTGTGGCGTTATCGTGTCCCCACTCACCTCCTCCTGTGGCGTTATCGTGTCCCCACTCACCCCCTCCTGTGGCGTTATCGTGTCCCCACTCACCTCCTCCTGTGGCGTTATCGTGTCCCCACTCACCCCCTCCTGTGGCGTTATCGTGTCCCCACTCACCCCCTCCTGTGGTGTTATCGTGTCCCCACTCACCCCTCCTGTGGTGTTATCGTGTCCCAACTCACCCCTCCTGTGGTGTTATCGTGTCCCAACTCACCCCCTCCTGTGGTGTTATCGTGTCCCAACTCACCCCTCCTGTGGCGTTATCGTGTCCCACTCACCCCTCCTCTCCTCTCTCCCCCCTCCAGGTCCCACTCAGCTCCTCCTCCTGGCCCGGCGGACTGACCTGCGCCGCATCTCCCTGGATACGCCCGACTTTACCGACATCATCCTCCAGACGGACGACATCCGCCACGCCATCGCCATCGACTACGACCCGGTGGACGGACACATCTATTGGACGGACGACGAGGTCAGGGCCATCAGGAGGTCCTACTTGGACGGTTCTGACGCTCAGTTCATCGTCACCTCACAGGTCAGTCATCCTGACCCCAGGTCACTGACAGCTGGTCAGTCGTCCTGACCTCAGGTCACTGACAGCTGGTCAGTCGTCCTGACCCCAGGTCACTGACAGCTGGTCAGTCGTCCTGACCCCAGGTCACTGACAGCTGGTCAGTCGTCCTGACCTCAGGTCACTAACAGCTGGTCAGTCGTCCTGACCTCAGGTCACTAACAGCTGGTCAGTCGTCCTGACCTCAGGTCACTAACAGCTGGTCAGTCGTCCTGACCTCAGGTCACTAACAGCTGGTCAGTCGTCCTGACCTCAGGTCACTAACAGCTGGTCAGTCGTCCTGACCTCAGGTCACTAACAGCTGGTCAGTCGTCCTGACCTCAGGTCACTAACAGCTGGTCAGTCGTCCTGACCTCAGGTCACTAACAGCTGGTCAGTCGTCCTGACCTCAGGTCACTAACAGCTGGTCAGTCGTCCTGACCTCAGGTCACTAACAGCTGGTCAGTCGTCCTGACCTCAGGTCACTAACAGCAGGTCAGTCGTCCTGACCTCAGGTCACTAACAGCTGGTCAGTCGTCCTGACCTCAGGTCACTAACAGCTGGTCAGTCATCCTGACCTCAGGTCACTGACAGCTGGTCAGTCATCCTGACCTCAGGTCACTGACAGCTGGGCCAGATATCTGGTAGCAGCAGAGGTCACATGACAGCTGGGCCAGATATCTGGTAGCAGCAGAGGTCACATGACAGCTGGGCCAGATATCTGGTAGCAGCAGAGGTCACATGACAGCTGGGCCAGATATCTGGTAGCAGCAGAGGTCACTGACAGCTGGGCCAGATATCTGGTAGCAGCAGAGGTCACTGACAGCTGGGCCAGATATCTGGTAGCAGCAGAGGTCACTGACAGCTGGGCCAGATATCTGGTAGCAGCAGAGGTCACTGACAGCTGGGCCAGATATCTGGTAGCAGCAGAGGTCACTGACAGCTGGGCCAGATATCTGGTAGCAGCAGAGGTCACTGACAGCTGGTCAGTCATCCTGACCTCAGGTCACTAACAGCTGGTCAGTCATCCTGACCTCAGGTCACTGACAGCTGGGCCAGATATCTGGTAGCAGCAGAGGTCACTGACAGCTGGGCCAGATATCTGGTAGCAGCAGAGGTCACTGACAGCTGGGCCAGATATCTGGTAGCAGCAGAGGTCACTGACAGCTGGGCCAGATATCTGGTAGCAGCAGAGGTCACTGACAGCTGGGCCAGATATCTGGTAGCAGCAGAGGTCACTGACAGCTGGGCCAGATATCTGGTAGCAGCAGAGGTCACTGACAGCTGGGCCAGATATCTGGTAGCAGCAGAGGTCACTGACAGCTGGGCCAGATATCTGGTAGCAGCAGAGGTCACTGACAGCTGGTCAGTCATCCTGACCTCCTCAGCTGGCTGTGGCGACCACTCTGCAGAACTGCCTCCAGAACAACATTCACGAGGGACTACGCTAACCCGATCTTCTCTCTTAGGTGAACCACCCCGACGGCATCGCGGTGGACTGGATCGCCCGGAACCTGTACTGGACGGACACGGGAACGGACCGCATCGAGGTGACACGCCTCAACGGAACCATGCGGAAGATCTTGATATCAGAGGACCTGGACGAACCACGAGCCATCGTACTGGATCCTGTCGCTGGGTAACTGCTGTCTCTATACTAACCCCTACACCCTAACCCCTAACCATCGTACTGGATCCTGTCGCTGGGTAACTGCTGTCTCTATACTAACCCCTACACCCTAACCCCTAGCCATCGTACTGGATCCTGTCGCTGGGTAACTACGGTCTCTATACTAACCCCTACACCCTAACCCCTAACCATCGTACTGGATCCTGTCGCTGGGTAACTGCTGTCTCTATACTAACCACTACACCCTAACCCCTAACCATCGTACTGGACCCTGTCGCTGGGTAACTGCTGTCTCTATACTAACCCCTACACCCTAACCCCTAACCATCGTACTGGATCCTGTCGCTGGGTAACTGCTGTCTCTATACTAACCCCTACACCCTAACCCCTAACCATCGTACTGGATCCTGTCGCTGGGTAACTGCTGTCTCTATACTAACCCCTACACCCTAACCCCTAACCATCGTACTGGATCCTGTCGCTGGGTAACTGCTGTCTCTATACTAACCCCTACACCCTAACCCCTAACCATCGTACTGGATCCTGGCGCTGGGTAACTGCTGTCTCTATACTAACCCCTAACCATCGTACTGGATCCTGTCGCTGGGTAACTGCTGTCTCTATACTAACCCCTAACCATCGTACTGGATCCTGTCGCTGGGTAACTGCTGTCTCTATACTAACCCCTACACCCTAACCCCTAACCATCGTACTGGATCCTGTTGCTGGGTAACTGCTGTCTCTATACTAACCCCTAACCATCGTACTGGATCCTGTTGCTGGGTAACTGCTGTCTCTATACTAACCCCTAACCATCGTACTGGATCCTGTTGCTGGGTAACTGCTGTCTCTATACTAACCCCTAACCATCGTACTGGATCCTGTCGCTGGGTAACTGCTGTCTCTATACTAACCCCTACACCCTAACCCCTAACCATCGTACTGGATCCTGTCGCTGGGTAACTGCTGTCTCTATACTAACCCCTACACCCTAACCCCTAACCATCGTACTGGATCCTGGCGCTGGGTAACTGCTGTCTCTATACTAACCCCTACACCCTAACCCCTAACCATCGTACTGGATCCTGGCGCTGGGTAACTGCTGTCTCTATACTAACCCCTAACCATCGTACTGGATCCTGTCGCTGGGTAACTGCTGTCTCTATACTAACCCCTACACCCTAACCCCTAACCATCGTACTGGATCCTGTCGCTGGGTAACTGCTGTCTCTATACTAACCCCTAACCATCGTACTGGATCCTGTCGCTGGGTAACTGCTGTCTCTATACTAACCCCTAACCATCGTACTGGATCCTGTCGCTGGGTAACTGCTGTCTCTATACTAACCCCTACACCCTAACCCCTAACCATCGTACTGGATCCTGTCGCTGGGTAACTGCTGTCTCTATACTATCCCCTAACCATCGTACTGGATCCTGTCGCTGGGTAACTGCTGTCTCTATACTAACCCCTAACCATCGTACTGGATCCTGTCGCTGGAATCAACTGAAATGTGTCTTCCACATTTAATCCAACCCCTCTGAATCAGAGAGGTTCCCGGGGAACAGTGGGGTTAACTGCCTTGTTCCGGGGCAGAACGACAACCCCTCTGAATGAGAGGTTCCCGGGGAACAGTGGGGGTTAACTGCCTTGTTCCGGGGCAGAACGACAACCCCTCTGAAACAGAGAGGTTCCCGGGGAACAGTGGGGTTAACTGCCTTGTTCCGGGGCAGAACGACAACCCCTCTGAATCAGAGAGGTTCCCGGGGAACAGTGGGGTTAACTGCCTTGTTCCGGGGGCAGAACGACAACCCCTCTGAATCAGAGAGGTTCCCGGGGAACAGTGGGGTTAACTGCCTTGTTCCGGGGGCAGAACGACAACCCCTCTGAATCAGAGAGGTTCCCGGGGAACAGTGGGGTTAACTGCCTTGTTCCGGGGCAGAACGACAACCCCTCTGAATCAGAGAGGTTCCCGGGGAACAGTGGGGGTTAACTGCCTTGTTCCGGGGCAGAACGACAACCCCTCTGAATCAGAGAGGTTCCCGGGGAACAGTGGGGTTAACTGCCTTGTTCCGGGGGCAGAACGACAACCCCTCTGAATCAGAGAGGTTCCCGGGGAACAGTGGGGTTAACTGCCTTGTTCCGGGGGCAGAACGACAACCCCTCTGAATCAGAGAGGTTCCCGGGGAACAGTGGGGTTAACTGCCTTGTTCCGGGGCAGAACGACAGATTTTTACCTTGTCAGCTCAGGAATTCTATCCAGCATCCTTTCTGGCCCAACGCTCTAACCACTAGGCTACCTGCCGCCCCAGATCCTGTCGCTGGGTAACTACGGTCTCTATACTAACCCCTACACCCTAACCCCTAACCATCATACTGGAACCCTGTCGCTGGGTAACTACGGTCTCTATACTAGGTAGGGCTCTCTCCCCTCTCTGGTAGGGGGGGCTCTCTCCCCTCTCTGGTAGGGGGGGCTCTCTCCCCTCTCTGGTAGGGGGCTCTCTCCCCTCTCTGGTAGGGGGGGCTCTCTCCCCTCTCTGGTAGGGGGGGCTCTCTCCCCTCTCTGGTAGGGGGGGCTCTCTCCCCTCTCTGGTAGGGGGGGCTCTCTCCCCTCTCTGGTAGGGGGGGCTCTCTCCCCTCTCTGGTAGGGGGCTCTCTCCCCTCTCTGGTAGGGGGGGCTCTCTCCCCTCTCTGGTAGGGGGCTCTCTCCCCTCTCTGGTAGGGGGCTCTCTCCCCTCTCTGGTAGGGGGCTCTCTCCCCTCTCTGGTAGGGGGCTCTCTCCCCTCTCTGGTAGGGGGCTCTCTCCCCTCTCTGGTAGGGGGGGCTCTCTCCCCTCTCTGGTAGGGGGGGCTCTCTCCCCTCTCTGGTAGGGGGGGCTCTCTCCCCTCTCTGGTAGGGGGGGCTCTCTCCCCTCTCTGGTAGGGGGGGCTCTCTCCCCTCTCTGGTAGGGGGGGCTCTCTCCCCTCTCTGGTAGGGGGGGCTCTCTCCCCTCTCTGGTAGGGGGGGCTCTCTCCCCTCTCTGGTAGGGGGGGCTCTCTCCCCTCTCTGGTAGGGGGGGGCTCTCTCCCCTCTCTGGTAGGGGGGGGCTCTCTCCCCTCTCTGGTAGGGGGGGCTCTCTCCCCTCTCTGGTAGGGGGGGCTCTCTCCCCTCTCTGGTAGGGGGGGCTCTCTCCCCTCTCTGGTAGGGGGGGCTCTCTCCCCTCTCTGGTAGGGGGGAATCTCTCCCCTCTCTGGTAGGGGGGGCTCTCTCCCCTCTCTGGTAGGGGGGGCTCTCTCCCCTCTCTGGTAGGGGGGGCTCTCTCCCCTCTCTGGTAGGGGGGGCTCTCCCCTCTCTGGTAGGGGGGGCTCTCTCCCCTCTCTGGTAGGGGGGGCTCTCTCCCCTCTCTGGTAGGGGGGGCTCTCTCCCCTCTCTGGTAGGGGGGGCTCTCTCCCCTCTCTGGTAGGGGGGGCTCTCTCCCCTCTCTGGTAGGGGGGGCTCTCTCCCCTCTCTGGTAGGGGGGGCTCTCTCCCCTCTCTGGTAGGGGGGGCTCTCTCCCCTCTCTGGTAGGGGGGGCTCTCTCCCCTCTCTGGTAGGGGGGGCTCTCTCCCCTCTCTGGTAGGGGGGGCTCTCTCCCCTCTCTGGTAGGGGGGGCTCTCTCCCCTCTCTGGTAGGGGGGGCTCTCTCCCCTCTCTGGTAGGGGGGGCTCTCTCCCCTCTCTGGTAGGGGGGGGCTCTCTCCCCTCTCTGGTAGGGGGGGCTCTCTCCCCTCTCTGGTAGGGGGGGCTCTCTCCCCTCTCTGGTAGGCTCATGCTGTTCCCTCTCTGGTCGTTCCAGGTACATGTACTGGACAGACTGGGGCGAGGTTCCTAAGATAGAGCGTGCGGACCTGGACGGGACGGAGAGGCTGGTGATGGTCAACACCTCCCTGGGCTGGCCCAATGGACTGGCGCTGGACTACACGGACCGGATGATCTACTGGGGCGACGCCAAGACGGACAAGATCGAGGTATTTCACTCAGTCTACTTTCTACGGAATGGATGGATGAGGGTTTCAGAAAGTCTTCCTATCGCCACATTCAGCCCTCTGCTGCGTTGGCATGTTCCGTCAGCTGGTTGTGTTGGTATGTTCCATCAGCTGGATGTGTTGGTATGTTCCATCAGCTGGATGTATGTTCCATCAGCTGGCTGTGTTGGTATGTTCCATCAGCTGGTTGTGTTGGTATGTTCCATCAGCTGGTTGTGTTGGTATGTTCCATCAGCTGGTTGTGTTGGTATGATCCATCAGCTGGTTGTGTTGGTATGATCCATCAGCTGGTTGTATGTTCCATCAGCTGGTTGTGTTGGTATGTTCCATCAGCTGGTTGTGTTGGTATGTTCCATCAGCTGGTTGTGTTGGTATGTTCCATCAGCTGGTTGTGTTGGTATGTTCCATCAGCTGGTTGTGTTGGTATGTTCCATCAGCTGGTTGTGTTGGTATGATCCATCAGCTGGTTGTGTTGGTATGATCCATCAGCTGGTTGTATGTTCCATCAGCTGGTTGTGTTGGTATGTTCCATCAGCTGGTTGTGTTGGTATGATCCATCAGCTGGTTGTGTTGGTATGATCCATCAGCTGGTTGTGTTGGTATGATCCATCAGCTGGTTGTGTTGGTATGTTCCATCAGCTGGTTGTATGTTCCATCAGCTGGTTGTGTTGGTATGTTCCATCAGCTGGTTGTGTTGGTATGTTCCATCAGCTGGTTGTGTTGGTATGTTCCATCAGCTGGTTGTGTTGGTATGTTCCATCAGCTGGTTGTGTTGGTATGTTCCATCAGCTGGTTGTGTTGGTATGTTCCATCAGCTGGTTGTGTTGGTATGTTCCATCAGCTGGTATGTTGGTATGTTCCATCAGCTGGTTGTGTTGGTATGTTCCATCAGCTGGCTGTGTTGGTATGTTCCATCAGCTGGTTGTGTTGGTATGATCCATCAGCTGGTTGTGTTGGTATGTTCCATCAGCTGGTTGTGTTGGTATGTTCCATCAGCTGGTTGTGTTGGTATGTTCCATCAGCTGGTTGTGTTGGTATGTTCCATCAGCTGGTTGTGTTGGTATGTTCCATCAGCTGGTTGTATGGTCCATCAGCTGGTTGTGTTGGTATGTTCCATCAGCTGGTTGTATGTTCCGTCAGCTGGTTGTGTTGGTATGTTCCATCAGCTGGTTGTGTTGGTATGTTCCATCAGCTGGTTGTATGATCCATCAGCTGGTTGTGTTGGTATGTTCCATCAGCTGGTTGTGTTGGTATGTTCCATCAGCTGGTTGTGTTGGTATGTTCCATCAGCTGGCTGTGTTGGTATGTTCCATCAGCTGGCTGTGTTGGTATGTTCCATCAGCTGGCTGTGTTGGTATGTTCCATCAGCTGGTTGTGTTGGTATGTTCCATCAGCTGGTTGTGTTGGTATGATCCATCAGCTGGTTGTGTTGGTATGTTCCATCAGCTGGTTGTGTTGGTATGATCCATTAGCTGGTTGTGTTGGTATGATCCATCAGCTGGTTGTGTTGGTATGTTCCATCAGCTGGTTGTGTTGGTATGTTCCATCAGCTGGTTGTGTTGGTATGTTCCATCAGCTGGTTGTGTTGGTATGTTCCATCAGCTGGTTGTGTTGGTATGTTCCATCAGCTGGTTGTGTTGGTATGTTCCATCAGCTGGTTGTGTTGGTATGTTCCATCAGCTGGTTGTGTTGGTATGTTCCATCAGCTGGTTGTGTTGGTATGTTCCATCAGCTGGTTGTGTTGGTATGTTCCATCAGCTGGTTGTATGTTCCATCAGCTGGTTGTGTTGGTATGTTCCATCAGCTGGTTGTGTTGGTATGTTCCATCAGCTGGTTGTGTTGGTATGATCCATCAGCTGGTTGTGTTGGTATGATCCATCAGCTGGTTGTGTTGGTATGTTCCATCAGCTGGTTGTATGTTCCATCAGCTGGTTGTGTTGGTATGATCCATCAGCTGGTTGTGTTGGTATGTTCCATCAGCTGGTTGCGTTGGTATGTTCCATCAGCTGGTTGTGTTGGTATGTTCCATCAGCTGGTTGTGTTGGTATGTTCCATCAGCTGGTTGTGTTGGTATGTTCCATCAGCTGGTTGTGTTGGTATGATCCATCAGCTGGTTGTGTTGGTATGTTCCATCAGCTGGTTGTGTTGGTATGTTCCATCAGCTGGTTGTATGTTCCATCAGCTGGTTGTGTTGGTATGTTCCATCAGCTGGTTGTATGTTCCATCAGCTGGTTGTGTTGGTATGTTCCATCAGCTGGTTGTGTTGGTATGTTCCATCAGCTGGTTGTGTTGGTATGTTCCATCAGCTGGTTGTGTTGGTATGTTCCATCAGCTGGCTGTGTTGGTATGTTCCATCAGCTGGTTGTGTTGGTATGTTCCATCAGCTGGTTGTGTTGGTATGTTCCATCAGCTGGATGTATGTTCCATCAGCTGGCTGTGTTGGTATGTTCCGTCAGCTGGTTGTGTTGGTATGTTCCATCAGCTGGTTGTGTTGGTATGTTCCATCAGCTGGTTGTATGTTCCGTCAGCTGGTTGTGTTGGTATGTTCCATCAGCTGGTTGTGTTGGTATGTTCCATCAGCTGGTTGTATGTTCCATCAGCTGGCTGTGTTGGTATGTTCCATCAGCTGGTTGTGTTGGTATGATCCATCAGCTGGTTGTGTTGGTATGATCCATCAGCTGGTTGTGTTGGTATGTTCCATCAGCTGGTTGTGTTGGTATGTTCCGTCAGCTGCTGTGTTGGCATGATCCATCAGCTTCTGTGTTGGCATGATCCATCAGCTGCTGTGTTGGCATGATCCATCAGCTGCTGTGTTGGCATGATCCATCAGCTGGTATGTTGGTATGTTCCATCAGCTGGTTGTGTTGGTATGATCCATCAGCTGGTTGTGTTGGCATGATCCATCAGCTTCTGTGTTGGCATGATCCATCAGCTTCTGTGTTGGTATGTTCCATCAGCTGGTATGTTGGTATGTTCCATCAGCTGGTTGTGTTGGTATGATCCATCAGCTGGTTGTGTTGGCATGATCCATCAGCTTCTGTGTTGGCATGATCCATCAGCTTCTGTGTTGGCATGATCCATCAGCTGGTATGTTGGTATGTTCCATCAGCTGCTGTGTTGGCATGATCCATCAGCTGGTATGTTGGTATGTTCCATCAGCTGCTGTGTTGGCATGTGTGTGGAACGGTGGGTAGCTAGCTGTGTGTCTGCAGGGGGGCCCTAGACGCATCACAGGACCCTCTACCACTATGAACAGCCTGATACACACATCCCCTAGCAGCATCACAGGACCCTCTACCACTATGAACAGCCTGATACACTCGTCCCCTAGCAGCATCACAGGACCCTCTACCACTATGAACAGCCTGATACACACACGTCCCCTAGCAGCATCACAGGACCCTCTACCACTATGAACAGCCTGATACACACACGTCCCCTAGCAGCATCACAGGACCCTCTACCACTAAGAACATTCTGATACACACGTCCCCTAGCAGCATCACAGGACCCTCTACCACTATGAACAGCCTGATACACACACGTCCCCTAGCAGCATCACAGGACCCTCTACCACTATGAACAGCCTGATACACACACGTCCCCTAGCAGCATCACAGGACCCTCTACCACTATGAACAGCCTGATACACACTCGTCCCCTAGCAGCATCACAGGACCCTCTACCACTATGAACATTCTGATACACACGTCCCCTAGCAGCATCACAGGACCCTCTACCACTATGAACATTCTGATACACACACGCCCCCTAGCAGCATCACAGGACCATCTACCACTATGAACAGCCTGATACACACGCCCCCTAGCAGCATCACAGGACCATCTACCACTATGAACAGCCTGATACACACGTCCCCTAGCAGCATCACAGGACCCTCTACAACTATGAACAGCCTGATACACACACGTCCCCTAGCAGCATCACAGGACCCTCTACCACTATGAACAGCCTGATACACACGTCCCCTAGCAGCATCACAGGACCCTCTACCACTATGAACAGCCTGATACACACGTCCCCTAGCAGCATCACAGGACCCTCTACAACTATGAACAGCCTGACACACACACGTCCCCTAGCAGCATCACAGGACCAATATCTCCACACACACTCCTTTCAGAAGGGAAGTCATATGACCAGGGAGTTATTACCTGATTGGTGGACACTGTTTGAAGGGCATTGGAAGCATTCTGTCTCAACGTAGTCTCTGGTGGACAGGTTCTGAAGCTCTCTGGTGGACAGGTTCTGAAGCTCTCTGGTGGACAGGTTCTGAAGCTCTCTGGTGGACAGGTTCTGAAGCTCTCTGGTGGACAGGTTCTGAAGCTCTCTGGTGGACAGGTTCTGAAGCTCTCTGGTGGACAGGTTCTGAAGCTCTCTGGTGGACAGGTTCTGAAGCTCTCTGGTGGACAGGTTCTGAAGCTCTCTGGTGGACAGGTTCTGAAGCTCTCTGGTGGACAGGTTCTGAAGCTCTCTGGTGGACAGGTTCTGAAGCTCTCTGGTGGACAGGTTCTGAAGCTCTCTGGTGGACAGGTTCTGAAGCTCTCTGGTGGACAGGTTCTGAAGCTCTCTGGTGGACAGGTTCTGAAGCTCTCTGGTGGACAGGTTCTGAAGCTCTCTGGTGGACAGGTTCTGAAGCTCTCTGGTGGACAGGTTCTGAAGCTCTCTGGTGGACAGGTTCTGAAGCTCTCTGGTGGACAGGTTCTGAAGCTCTCTGGTGGACAGGTTCTGAAGCTCTCTGGTGGACAGGTTCTGAAGCTCTCTGGTGGACAGGTTCTGAAGCTCTCTGGTGGACAGGTTCTGAAGCTCTCTGGTGGACAGGTTCTGAAGCTCTCTGGTGGACAGGTTCTGAAGCTCTCTGGTGGACAGGTTCTGAAGCTCTCTGGTGGACAGGTTCTGAAGCTCTCTGGTGGACAGGTTCTGAAGCTCTCTGGTGGACAGGTTCTGAAGCTCTCTGGTGGACAGGTTCTGAAGCTCTCTGGTGGACAGGTTCTGAAGCTCTCCGGTGGACAGGTTCTGAAGCTCTGTTTGCCGTGGCGCCATAGATTCTCCTTTAGAAGCTGCTACCAAGTTGGTAACATAGAAATGTTGCTTCATAGCAACTCAGACTATCCATAAAGAGAGTTTCTCCTTGAAAACATCTTGCTCTTGTAATCATTTAAGACTAGTCGACATCATGGCCAGCTGGATCAGTACCTCATCCCAGAGCCCAGGCAGCAGTGAGGTCCTCCTATGAGGACTAGTCGACATCATGGCCAGCTGGATCAGTACCTCAGCCCAGAGCCCAGGCAGCAGTGAGGTCCTCCTATGAGGACTAGTCGACATCATGGCCAGCTGGATCAGTACCTCAGCCCAGGCAGCAGTGAGGTCCTCCTATGAGGACTAGTCTACATCATGGCCAGCTGGATCAGTACCTCATCCCAGAGCCCAGGCAGCAGTGAGGTCCTCCTATGAGGACTAGTCGACATCATGGCCAGCTGGATCAGTACCTCAGCCCAGGCAGCAGTGAGGTCCTCCTATGAGGACTAGTCTACATCATGGCCAGCTGGATCAGTACCTCAGCCCAGAGCCCAGGCAGCAGTGAGGTCCTCCTATGAGGACTAGTCGACATCATGGCCAGCTGGATCAGTACCTCAGTCCAGAGCCCAGGCAGCAGTGAGGTCCTCCTATGAGGACTAGTCTACATCATGGCCAGCTGGATCAGTACCTCAGCCCAGAGTCCAGGCAGCAGTGAGGTCCTCCTATGAGGACTAATCTACATCATGACCAGCTGTATCAGTACCTCAGTACCAGAGCCCAGGCAGCAGTGAGGTCCTCCTATGAGGACTAGTCTACATCATGACCAGCTGGATCAGTACCTCAGCCCAGAGCCCAGACAGCAGTGAGGTCCTCCTATGAGGACTAGTCTACATCATGGCCAGCTGGATCAGTACCTCCCTCAACCCAGAGTCCAGGCAGCAGTGAGGTCCTCCTATGAGGACTAGTCTACATCATGGCCAGCTGGATCAGTACCTCAGCCCAGAGCCCAGGCAGCAGTGAGGTCCTCCTATGAGGACTAGTCGACATCATGGCCAGCTGGATCAGTACCTCAGTCCAGAGCCCAGGAAGCAGTGAGGTCCTCCTATGAGGACTAGTCGACATCATGGCCAGCTGGATCAGTACCTCAGCCCAGAGCCCAGGCAGCAGTGAGGTCCTCCTATGAGGACTAGTCTACATCATGGCCAGCTGGATCAGTACCTCAGCCCAGAGCCCAGGAAGCAGTGAGGTCCTCCTATGAGGACTAGTCTACATCATGGCCAGCTGGATCAGTACCTCAGCCCAGGCAGCAGTGAGGTCCTGTCTACATCATGGCCAGCTGGATCAGTACCTCAGCCCAGAGCCCAGGCAGCAGTGAGGTCCTCCTATGAGGACTAGTCTACATCATGGCCAGCTGGATCAGTACCTCAGCCCAGAGCCCAGGCAGCAGTGAGGTCCTCCTATGAGGACTAGTCGACATCATGGCCAGCTGGATCAGTACCTCATCCCAGAGCCCAGGCAGCAGTGAGGTCCTCCTATGAGGACTAGTCTACATCATGGCCAGCTGGATCAGTACCTCATCCCAGAGCCCAGGCAGCAGTGAGGTCCTCCTATGAGGACTAGTCGACATCATGGCCAGCTGGATCAGTACCTCAGCCCAGAGCCCAGGCAGCAGTGAGGTCCTCCTATGAGGACTAGTCGACATCATGGCCAGCTGGATCAGTACCTCAGCCCAGGCAGCAGTGAGGTCCTCCTATGAGGACTAGTCTACATCATGGCCAGCTGGATCAGTACCTCAGCCCAGAGCCCAGGCAGCAGTGAGGTCCTCCTATGAGGACTAGTCGACATCATGGCCAGCTGGATCAGTACCTCAGTCCAGAGCCCAGGCAGCAGTGAGGTCCTCCTATGAGGACTAGTCTACATCATGGCCAGCTGGATCAGTACCTCAGCCCAGAGTCCAGGCAGCAGTGAGGTCCTCCTATGAGGACTAATCTACATCATGACCAGCTGTATCAGTACCTCAGTACCAGAGCCCAGGCAGCAGTGAGGTCCTCCTATGAGGACTAGTCTACATCATGACCAGCTGGATCAGTACCTCAGCCCAGAGCCCAGACAGCAGTGAGGTCCTCCTATGAGGACTAGTCTACATCATGGCCAGCTGGATCAGTACCTCAGCCCAGAGTCCAGGCAGCAGTGAGGTCCTCCTATGAGGACTAGTCTACATCATGGCCAGCTGGATCAGTACCTCAACCCAGAGTCCAGGCAGCAGTGAGGTCATCCTATGAGGACTAGTCTACATCATGGCCAGCTGGATCAGTACCTCAGCCCAGAGCCCAGGCAGCAGTGAGGTCCTCCTATGAGGACTAGTCGACATCATGGCCAGCTGGATCAGTACCTCAGTCCAGAGCCCAGGAAGCAGTGAGGTCCTCCTATGAGGACTAGTCGACATCATGGCCAGCTGGATCAGTACCTCAGCCCAGAGCCCAGGCAGCAGTGAGGTCCTCCTATGAGGACTAGTCTACATCATGGCCAGCTGGATCAGTACCTCAGCCCAGAGCCCAGGAAGCAGTGAGGTCCTCCTATGAGGACTAGTCTACATCATGGCCAGCTGGATCAGTACCTCAGCCCAGGCAGCAGTGAGGTCCTGTCTACATCATGGCCAGCTGGATCAGTACCTCAGCCCAGAGCCCAGGCAGCAGTGAGGTCCTCCTATGAGGACTAGTCTACATCATGACTAGCTGTATCGGTACCTCAGCCCAGAGCCCAGGCAGCAGTGAGGTCCTCCTATGAGGACTAGTCTACATCATGACCAGCTGTATCAGTACCTCAGCCCAGAGCCCAGGCAGCAGTGAGGTCCTCCTATGAGGACTAGTCTACATCATGGCCAGCTGTATCAGTACCTCAGCCCAGAGCCCAGGCAGCAGTGAGGTCCTCCTATGAGGACTAGTCTACATCATGACTAGCTGTATCAGTACCTCAGCCCAGAGCCCAGGCAGCAGTGAGGTCCTCCTATGAGGACTAGTCTACATCATGACCAGCTGTATCAGTACCAGAGCCCAGGCAGCAGTGAGGTCCTCCTATGAGGACTAGTCTACATCATGGCCAGCTGTATCAGTACCTCAGCCCAGAGCCCAGGCAGCAGTGAGGTCCTCCTATGAGGACTAGTCAACATCATGGCCAGCTGGATCAGTACCTCAGCCCAGAGCCCAGGCAGCAGTGAGGTCCTCCTATGAGGACTAGTCTACATCATGACCAGCTGTATCAGTACCTCAGCCCAGAGCCCAGGCAGCATTGAGGTCCTCCTGTGAGGACTAGTCTACATCATGGCTCAGCTTGGATCCCCCCTGGTACCACATTTAAAGTTTGGGGGTACCTCCGAAACCCGATCGTAAAATGTCTTCACTTTTCGGGGGTGTTGACAGTTGAGCCACCGTGGAAATTAGAGCCTTCGTGACAGGGAGGGGGGGGGGGGTCGATGTGGGGCCACCGTCGTGACAGGGAGGGGGAGGGGGGTCGATGTGGGGCCACCGTCGTGACAGGGAGGGGAGGGGGTCGATGTGGGGCCACCGTCGTGACAGGGAGGGGGGGGTCGATGTGGGGCCACCGTCGTGACAGGGTGGGGGGGGGGGGGGGTCGATGTGGGGCCACCGTCGTGACAGGGAGGGGAGGGGGTCGATGTGGGGCCACCGTCGTGACAGGGTGGGGGGGGGGGGGTCGATGTGAGTCCTACATTTTTACATTCCCCTCCATGGGGCTCTAACGTCCATATGGAAATGACTAGTCTCAAAGCAATCCTTTGTTTTCTAAAGTTGGCATCTTCACACAGCATATCATCATGGTGCAATATGTTCCAACACATCGGCTAGTGTTTGTTGGTTTTAATCTGGGGGGCATTGCTCTGAGCCCAACTGCCCCCCACCCCCCAGAGCCCAGTTCCTAGCCTCCCCCCGTAGCTCAGTGGGGCAGTGTGGGGGGCACCAAGGGAATGTTTGGTAGGGTTTGCTGGGTTGGTTGGTGGTGGTAGCCTGGGTTCTGGGTCTGCTGGGTTGGTTGGTGGTGGTAGTCTGGGTCTGCTGGGTTGGTTGGTGGTGGTAGTCTGGGTCTGCTGGGTTGGTGGTGGTGGTAGCCTGGGTTCTGGGTCTGCTGGGTTGGTGGTGGTGGTAGCCTGGGTTCTGGGTCTGCTGGGTTGGTTGGTGGTGGTAGCCTGGGTTCTGGGTCTGCTGGGTTGGTGGTGGTGGTAGCCTGGGTTCTGGGTGTGCTGGGTTGGTTGGTGGTGGTAGCCTGGGTTCTGGGTCTGCTGGGTTGGTTGGTGGTGGTAGTCTGGGTCTGCTGGGTTGGTTGGTGGTGGTAGTCTGGGTCTGCTGGGTTGGTGGTGGTGGTAGCCTGGGTTCTGGGTCTGCTGGGTTGGTTGGTGGTGGTAGCCTGGGTTCTGGGTGTGCTGGGTTGGTCGGTGGTGGTAGCCTGGGTTCTGGGTCTGCTGGGTTGGTCGGTGGTGGTAGCCTGGGTTCTGGGTCTGCTGGGTTGGTTGGTGGTGGTGTTCTAGGTTCTGGGTCTGCTGGGTTGGTTGGTGGTGGTGTTCTAGGTTCTGGGTCTGCTGGGTTGGTTGGTGGTGGTATTCTGGGTTCTGGGTCTGCTGGGTTGGTGGTGGTATTCTGGGTTCTGGGTCTGCTGGGTTGGTGGTGATAGCATGGGTTCTGGGTCTGCTGGGTTGGTGGTGGTGATAGCCTGGGTTCTGGGTCTGCTGGGTTGGTGGTGGTGGTAGCCTGGGTTCTTGGTCTGCTGGGTTGGTTGGTGGTGGTAGCCTGGGTTCTGGCTCTGCTGAGTTGGTTGGTGGTGGTAGCCTGGGTTCTGGCTCTGCTGAGTTGGTTGGTGGTGGTAGCCTGGGTTCTGGCTCTGCTGGGTTGGTTGGTGGTGGTAGCCTGGGTTCTGGCTCTGCTGAGTTGGTTGGTGGTGGTAGCCTGGGTTCTGGCTCTGCTGAGTTGGTTGGTGGTGGTAGCCTGGGTTCTGGGTCTGCTGAGTTGGTTGGTGGTGGTAGCCTGGGTTCTGGGTCTGCTGAGTTGGTTGGTGGTGGTAGCCTGGGTTCTGGCTCTGCTGAGTTGGTTGGTGGTGGTAGCCTGGGTTCTGGCTCTGCTGAGTTGGTTGGTGGTGGTAGCCTGGGTTCTGGGTCTGCTCCAGAACGAGGTTTTGATCTAGAACAAGGTTTTTGCGGGCCAGAGCCACATCTGGTTCCGATTGGCTGCCTCCAATCCAGCTGCGGTTTCCCCTCTTCTAGAATATCCCCAGAATGTGAAACACACCCCACTGTGGACACACACGTGTTTGTTTTACTATCCTTGTGGGGACCAATGTGATTCCCATTCAGAATCATAGGCCACCTCTGAAACTGAGTGTACAACACATCAGGAGCACCTTGCTAACATTGAGCCTCCACAGCCTCTATGAGGAACTGTTCCACAGGGATGCCGCCCCATGTTGACTCCACAGGGACGCCGCCCCATGTTGACTCCACAGGGAAGCCGGCCCGTGTTGACTCCACAGGGACGCCGGTCCATGTTGACTCCACAGGGATGCCGGCCCGTGTTGACTCCACAGGGATGCCGGCCCGTGTTGACTCCACAGGGATGCAGGTCCATGTTGACTCCACAGGGATGCTGCCCATGTTGACTCCACAGGGATACTGGCCCATGTTGACTCCACAGGGACGCCGGCCCATGTTGACTCCACAGGGACGCCGGCCCATGTTGACTCCACAGGGACGCCGGCCCCGTGTTGACTCCACAGGGACGCCGGCCCCGTGTTGACTCCACAGGGACGCCGGCCCCGTGTTGACTCCACAGGGACGCCGGCCCCGTGTTGACTCCACAGGGACGCCGGCCCCGTGTTGACTCCACAGGGACGCCGGCCCCGTGTTGACTCCACAGGGACGCCGGCCCCGTGTTGACTCCACAGGGACGCCGGCCCCGTGTTGACTCCACAGGGACGCCGGCCCCGTGTTGACTCCACAGGGACGCCGCCCCCGTGTTGACTGCACAGGGACGCCGCCCCCGTGTTGACTCCACAGGGACGCCGGCCCCGTGTTGACTCCACAGGGACGCCGGCCCCGTGTTGACTCCACAGGGACGCCGGCCCCGTGTTGACTCCACAGGGACGCCGGCCCATGTTGACTCCACAGGGACGCCGGCCCATGTTGACTCCACAGGGACGCCGGCCCATGTTGACTCCACAGGGACGCCGGCCCATGTTGACTCCACAGGGACGCCGGCCCATGTTGACTCCACAGGGACGCCGGCCCATGTTGACTCCACAGGGACGCCGGCCCATGTTGACTCCACAGGGACGCCGGCCCATGTTGACTCCACAGGGACGCCGGCCCATGTTGACTCCACAGGGACGCCGGCCCATGTTGACTCCACAGGGACGCCGGCCCCGTGTTGACTCCACAGGGACGCCGGCCCCATGTTGACTCCACAGGGACGCCGCCCCGTGTTGACTCCACAGGGACGCCGGCCCGTGTTGACTCCACAGGGACGCCGGCCCCATGTTGACTCCACAGGGACGCCGGCCCCATGTTGACTCCACAGGGACGCCGGCCCCATGTTGACTCCACAGGGACGCCGGCCCCATGTTGACTCCACAGGGACGCCGGCCCCATGTTGACTCCACAGGGACGCCGGCCCCATGTTGACTCCACAGGGACGCCGGCCCCATGTTGACTCCACAGGGACGCCGGCCCCATGTTGACTCCACAGGGATATGATACATGCGGATGGGCCCTTGTCAAACAGAGATATGCTCTGTCATGATACATGCGGATGGGCCCTGGTCTAAAGTGGTGTACTGAATAGGGCCCTGGTCTAAAGTGGTGTACTGAATAGGGCCCTGGTCTAAAGTGGTGTACTGAATAGGGCCCTGGTCTAAAGTGGTGTACTGAATAGGGCCCTGGTCTAAAGTGGTGTACTGAATAGGGCCCTGGTCTAAAGTGGTGTACTGAATAGGGCCCTTGTCTAAAGTGGTGTACTGAATAGGGCCCGTGTCTAAAGTGGTGTACTGAATAGGGCCCTTGTCTAAGGTGGTGTACTGAATAGGGCCCTGGTCTAAGGTGGTGTACTGAATAGGGCCCTGGTCTAAGGTGGTGTACTGAATAGGGCCCTTGTCTAAAGTGGTGTACTGAATAGGGCCCGTGTCTAAAGTGGTGTACTGAATAGGGCCCTTGTCTAAGGTGGTGTACTGAATAGGGCCCTGGTCTAAGGTGGTGTACTGAATAGGGCCCTGGTCTAAGGTGGTGTACTGAATAGGGCCCTGGTCTAAAGTGGTGTACTGAATAGGGCCCTGGTCTAAAGTGGTGTACTGAATAGGGCCCTGGTCTAAAGTGGTGTACTGAATAGGGCCCTGGTCTAAAGTGGTGTACTGAATAGGGCCCTGGTCTAAAGTGGTGTACTGAATAGGGCCCTGGTCTAAAGTGGTGTACTGAATAGGGCCCTGGTCTAAAGTGGTGTACTGAATAGGGCCCTGGTCTAAAGTGGTGTACTGAATAGGCCCGGGGGTCTCTTCAGTCGGAGGGCCGGGGTCTTTGAGCTCCTACCTGAACTTATTGGTTCGGTCTTAAAGCTGTTCACTGGTTTATCCTCTGATTTTCTCTCTCTCTCCCCCATTCTCTCTCCTTCTCTCTCCCTCCCCTTCTCTCCCATTCTCTCCCCTTCTCTCCCTCCCATTCTATCCCACTCTCTCTCTCTCTCCATTCTCTCTTTCTCTCTCTCTCCATTCTCTCTCTCTCTCCTCTCTCTCTCTCCATTCTCTCTCTCTCTCTCCCCCCCTCTCTCTTTCTCTCCCCTTCTCTCCCTCCCCTTCTATCCCTCTCTCTCTCTCTCTCCATTCTCTCTTTCTCTCTCTCCATTCTCTCTCTCTCTCTCTCCCCCCCTCTCTCTTTCTCTCTCTCTCCTCTCTCTCCACTCTCTCTCTCTCCCCTTTCTCTCTCTCTCTCTCTCTCCCCTTTCTCTCTCTCTCTCTCTCTCTCTCTCCATTCTCTCTCTCCCTCTTCCTCTCTCTCTCCATTCTCTCTCTCGCTCTCTCCTTCTCTCCCCCAGGTGATGAGTATGGACGGTTCAGGCAGGAGGGTCCTAGTAGAAGACAAGCTGCCTCACATCTTTGGCTTCACTCTGCTGGGGGACTATGTGTATTGGACAGACTGGCAGAGACGCAGCATCGAGAGGGTCCACAAGCACACCACAGAGAGAGAGTTCATCATTGACCAGCTACCAGACCTGATGGGGCTCAAAGCTACATATGTACACCAGACCTTCGGTGAGTAACACAACCTGACCCCTGACCTCTGACCCCAGACCTGATGGGGCTCAAAGCTACATATGTACACCAGACCGTCGGTGAGTAACACAACCTGACCCCTGACCCCTGACCTGATGGGGCTCAAAGCTACATATGTACACCAGACCTTCGGTGAGTAACACAACCTGGCCCCTGACCTCTGACCCCAGACCTGATGGGGCTCAAAGCCACATATGTACACCAGACCTTCGGTGAGTAACACAACCTGACCCCTGACCCCTGACCCCTGACCCCAGACCTGATGGGGCTCAAAGCTACATATGTACACCAGACCTTCGGTGAGTAACACAACCTGACCCCTGACCCATGACCCCAGACCTGATGGGGCTCAAAGCTACATATGTACACCAGACCTTCGGTGAGTAACACAACCTGACCCCTGACCCCAGACCTGATGGGGCTCAAAGCTACATATGTACACCAGACCGTCGGTGAGTAACACAACCTGACCCCTGACCCCAGACCTGATGGGGCTCAAAGCTACATATGTACACCAGACCTTCGGTGAGTAACACAACCTGACCCCTGACCCCAGACCTGATGGGGCTCAAAGCTACATATGTACACCAGACCTTCGGTGAGTAACACAACCTGACCCCTGACCCCAGACCTGATGGGGCTCAAAGCTACATATGTACACCAGACCTTCGGTGAGTAACACAACCTGACCCCTGACCTGATGGGGCTCAAAGCTACATATGTACACCAGACCGTCGGTGAGTAACACAACCTGACCCCTGACCCCTGACCTGATGGGGCTCAAAGCTACATATGTACACCAGACCGTCGGTGAGTAACACAACCTGACCCCTGACCTCTGACCTGATGGGGCTCAAAGCTACATATGTACACCAGACCTTCGGTGAGTAACACAACCTGACCCCTGACCTCTGACCCCAGACCTGATGGGGCTCAAAGCTACATATGTACACCAGACCTTCGGTGAGTAACACAACCTGACCCCTGACCTCTGACCCCAGACCTGATGGGGCTCAAAGCTACATATGTACACCAGACCTTCGGTGAGTAACACAACCTGACCCCTGACCTCTGACCCCAGACCTGATGGGGCTCAAAGCTACATATGTCCACCAGACCGTCTGTGAGTAACACAACCTGACCCCTGACCTGATGGGGCTCAAAGCTACATATGTACACCAGACCGTCGGTGAGTAACACAACCTGACCCCTGACCCCAGACCTGATGGGGCTCAAAGCTACATATGTACACCAGACCGTCGGTGAGTAACACAACCTGACCCCTGACCCCTGACCTGATGGGGCTCAAAGCTATATATGTACACCAGACCGTCGGTGAGTAACACAACCTGACCCCTGACCCCTGACCCCAGACCTGATGGGGCTCAAAGCTACATATGTACACCAGACCTTCGGTGAGTAACACAACCTGACCCCTGACCCCTGACCTGATGGGGCTCAAAGCTATATATGTACACCAGACCTTCGGTGAGTAACACAACCTGACCCCTGACCCCTAACCCCAGACCTGATGGGGCTCAAAGCTACATATGTACACCAGACCTTCGGTGAGTAACACAACCTGACCCCTGACCTGATGGGGCTCAAAGCTACATATTTACACCAGGCTCTATACTCCACTCTGTGCATCTGGACAGGGAAGCTACACCAGGCTCTATACTCCACTCTGTGCATCTGGACAGGGAAGCTACAGTTTTACACCAGGCTCTATACTCCACTCTGTGCATCTGGACAGGGAAGCTACAGTTTTACACCAGGCTCTATACTCCACTCTGTGTATCTGGACAGGGAAGCTACAGTTTTACACCAGGCTCTATACTCCACTCTGTGTATCTGGACAGGGAAGCTACATCAGGCTCTATACTCCACTCTGTGTATCTGGACAGGGAAGCTACAGTTTTACACCAGGCTCTATACTCCACTGTGTATCTGGACAGGGAAGCTACATCAGGCTCTATACTCCACTCTGTATCTGGACAGGGAAGCTACATCAGGCTCTATACTCCACTCTGTGTATCTGGACAGGGAAGCTACACCAGGCTCTATACTCCACTCTGTGTATCTGGACAGGGAAGCTACACCAGGCTCTATACTCCACTCTGTGTATCTGGACAGGGAAGCTACATCAGGCTCTATACTCCACTCTGTATCTGGACAGGGAAGCTACACCAGGCTCTATACTCCACTCTGTGTATCTGGACAGGGAAGCTACAGTTTTACACCAGGCTCTATACTCCACTCTGTGTATCTGGACAGGGAAGCTACACCAGGCTCTATACTCCACTCTGTGTATCTGGACAGGGAAGCTACACCAGGCTCTATACTCCACTCTGTGTATCTGGACAGGGAAGCTACACCAGGCTCTATACTCCACTCTGTGTATCTGGACAGGGAAGCTACACCAGGCTCTATACTCCACTCTGTGTATCTGGACAGGGAAGCTACATCAGGCTCTATACTCCACTCTGTGTATCTGGACAGGGAAGCTACACCAGGCTCTATACTCCACTCTGTGTATCTGGACAGGGAAGCTACACCAGGCTCTATACTCCACTCTGTGTATCTGGACAGGGAAGCTACACCAGGCTCTATACTCCACTCTGTGTATCTGGACAGGGAAGCTACATCAGGCTCTATACTCCACTCTGTGTATCTAGACAGGGAAGCTACACCAGGCTCTATACTCCACTCTGTGTATCTGGACAGGGAAGCTACATCAGGCTCTATACTCCACTCTGTGTATCTGGACAGGGAAGCTACACCAGGCTCTATACTCCACTCTGTGTATCTGGACAGGGAAGCTACACCAGGCTCTATACTCCACTCTGTGTATCTGGACAGGGAAGCTACATCAGGCTCTATACTCCACTCTGTGTATCTGGACAGGGAAGCTACACCAGGCTCTATACTCCACTCTGTGTATCTGGACAGGGAAGCTACACCAGGCTCTATACTCCACTCTGTGTATCTGGACAGGGAAGCTACATCAGGCTCTATACTCCACTCTGTGTATCTGGACAGGGAAGCTACACCAGGCTCTATACTCCACTCTGTGTATCTGGACAGGGAAGCTACATCAGGCTCTATACTCCACTCTGTGTATCTGGACAGGGAAGCTACACCAGGCTCTATACTCCACTGTGTATCTGGACAGGGAAGCTACACCAGGCTCTATACTCCACTCTGTGTATCTGGACAGGGAAGCTACACCAGGCTCTATACTCCACTCTGTGTATCTGGACAGGGAAGCTACATCAGGCTCTATACTCCACTCTGTGTATCTGGACAGGGAAGCTACATCAGGCTCTATACTCCACTCTGTGTATCTGGACAGGGAAGCTCTATACTCCACTCTGTGTATCTAGACAGGGAAGCTACACCAGGCTCTATACTCCACTCTGTGTATCTGGACAGGGAAGCTACACCAGGCTCTATACTCCACTCTGTGTATCTAGACAGGGAAGCTACACCAGGCTCTATACTCCACTCTGTGTATCTGGACAGGGAAGCTACACCAGGCTCTATACTCCACTCTGTGTATCTGGACAGGGAAGCTACACCAGGCTCTATACTCCACTCTGTGTATCTGGACAGGGAAGCTACATCAGGCTCTATACTCCACTCTGTGTATCTGGACAGGGAAGCTACACCAGGCTCTATACTCCACTCTGTGTATCTGGACAGGGAAGCTACACCAGGCTCTATACTCCACTCTGTGTATCTGGACAGGGAAGCTACACCAGGCTCTATACTCCACTCTGTGTATCTGGACAGGGAAGCTACACCAGGCTCTATACTCCACTCTGTGTATCTGGACAGGGAAGCTACATCAGGCTCTATACTCCACTCTGTGTATCTGGACAGGGAAGCTACACCAGGCTCTATACTCCACTCTTTGTATCTGGACAGGGAAGCTACACCAGGCTCTATACTCCACTCTGTGTATCTGGACAGGGAAGCTACAGTTTTACACCAGGCTCTATACTCCACTCTGTGTATCTGGACAGGGAAGCTACACCAGGCTCTATACTCCACTCTGTGTATCTGGACAGGGAAGCTACACCAGGCTCTATACTCCACTCTGTGTATCTGGACAGGGAAGCTACATCAGGCTCTATACTCCACTCTGTGTATCTGGACAGGGAAGCTACATCAGGCTCTATACTCCACTCTGTGTATCTGGACAGGGAAGCTACACCAGGCTCTATACTCCACTCTGTGTATCTGGACAGGGAAGCTACACCAGGCTCTATACTCCACTCTGTGTATCTGGACAGGGAAGCTACATCAGGCTCTATACTCCACTCTGTGTATCTGGACAGGGAAGCTACACCAGGCTCTATACTCCACTCTGTGTATCTGGACAGGGAAGCTACACCAGGCTCTATACTCCACTCTGTGTATCTGGACAGGGAAGCTACACCAGGCTCTATACTCCACTCTGTGTATCTGGACAGGGAAGCTACACCAGGCTCTATACTCCACTCTGTGTATCTGGACAGGGAAGCTACACCAGGCTCTATACTCCACTCTGTGTATCTGGACAGGGAAGCTACACCAGGCTCTATACTCCACTCTGTGTATCTGGACAGGGAAGCTACACCAGGCTCTATACTCCACTCTGTGTATCTGGACAGGGAAGCTACACCAGGCTCTATACTCCACTCTGTGTATCTGGACAGGGAAGCTACACCAGGCTCTATACTCCACTCTGTGTATCTGGACAGGGAAGCTACACCAGGCTCTATACTCCACTCTGTGTATCTGGACAGGGAAGCTACACCAGGCTCTATACTCCACTCTGTGTATCTGGACAGGGAAGCTACACCAGGCTCTATACTCCACTCTGTGTATCTGGACAGGGAAGCTACACCAGGCTCTATACTCCACTCTGTGTATCTGGACAGGGAAGCTACACCAGGCTCTATACTCCACTCTGTGTATCTGGACAGGGAAGCTACATCAGGCTCTATACTCCACTCTGTGTATCTGGACAGGGAAGCTACACAGGCTCTATACTCCACTCTGTGTATCTGGACAGGGAAGCTACACCAGGCTCTATACTCCACTCTGTGTATCTGGACAGGGAAGCTACATCAGGCTCTATACTCCACTCTGTGTATCTGGACAGGGAAGCTACATCAGGCTCTATACTCCACTCTGTGTATCTGGACAGGGAAGCTACACAGGCTCTATACTCCACTCTGTGTATCTGGACAGGGAAGCTACACCAGGCTCTATACTCCACTCTGTGTATCTGGACAGGGAAGCTACACCAGGCTCTATACTCCACTCTGTGTATCTGGACAGGGAAGCTACACCAGGCTCTATACTCCACTCTGTGTATCTGGACAGGGAAGCTACACCAGGCTCTATACTCCACTCTGTGTATCTGGACAGGGAAGCTACACCAGGCTCTATACTCCACTCTGTGTATCTGGACAGGGAAGCTACACCAGGCTCTATACTCCACTCTGTGTATCTGGACAGGGAAGCTACACCAGGCTCTATACTCCACTCTGTGTATCTGGACAGGGAAGCTACACCAGGCTCTATACTCCACTCTGTGTATCTGGACAGGGAAGCTACACCAGGCTCTATACTCCACTCTGTGTATCTGGACAGGGAAGCTACACCAGGCTCTATACTCCACTCTGTGTATCTGGACAGGGAAGCTACACTCAGGCTCTATACTCCACTCTGTGTATCTGGACAGGGAAGCTACACCAGGCTCTATACTCCACTCTGTGTATCTGGACAGGGAAGCTACACCAGGCTCTATACTCCACTCTGTGTATCTGGACAGGGAAGCTACACCAGGCTCTATACTCCACTCTGTGTATCTGGACAGGGAAGCTACACCAGGCTCTATACTCCACTCTGTGTATCTGGACAGGGAAGCTACATCAGGCTCTATACTCCACTCTGTGTATCTGGACAGGGAAGCTACATCAGGCTCTATACTCCACTCTGTGTATCTGGACAGGGAAGCTACATCAGGCTCTATACTCCACTCTGTGTATCTGGACAGGGAAGCTACACCAGGCTCTATACTCCACTCTGTGTATCTGGACAGGGAAGCTACACCAGGCTCTATACTCCACTCTGTGTATCTGGACAGGGAAGCTACACCAGGCTCTATACTCCACTCTGTGTATCTGGACAGGGAAGCTACACCAGGCTCTATACTCCACTCTGTGTATCTGGACAGGGAAGCTACACCAGGCTCTATACTCCACTCTGTGTATCTGGACAGGGAAGCTACACCAGGCTCTATACTCCACTCTGTGTATCTGGACAGGGAAGCTACACCAGGCTCTATACTCCACTCTGTGTATCTGGACAGGGAAGCTACACCAGGCTCTATACTCCACTCTGTGTATCTGGACAGGGAAGCTACACCAGGCTCTATACTCCACTCTGTGTATCTGGACAGGGAAGCTACACCAGGCTCTATACTCCACTCTGTGTATCTGGACAGGGAAGCTACACCAGGCTCTATACTCCACTCTGTGTATCTGGACAGGGAAGCTACACCAGGCTCTATACTCCACTCTGTGTATCTGGACAGGGAAGCTACACCAGGCTCTATACTCCACTCTGTGTATCTGGACAGGGAAGCTACACCAGGCTCTATACTCCACTCTGTGTATCTGGACAGGGAAGCTACATCAGGCTCTATACTCCACTCTGTGTATCTGGACAGGGAAGCTACACCAGGCTCTATACTCCACTCTGTGTATCTGGACAGGGAAGCTACACCAGGCTCTATACTCCACTCTGTGTATCTGGACAGGGAAGCTACACCAGGCTCTATACTCCACTCTGTGTATCTGGACAGGGAAGCTACACCAGGCTCTATACTCCACTCTGTGTATCTGGACAGGGAAGCTACACCAGGCTCTATACTCCACTCTGTGTATCTGGACAGGGAAGCTACACCAGGCTCTATACTCCACTCTGTGTATCTGGACAGGGAAGCTACACCAGGCTCTATACTCCACTCTGTGTATCTGGACAGGGAAGCTACATCAGGCTCTATACTCCACTCTGTGTATCTGGACAGGGAAGCTACACAGGCTCTATACTCCACTCTGTGTATCTGGACAGGGAAGCTACACCAGGCTCTATACTCCACTCTGTGTATCTGGACAGGGAAGCTACACCAGGCTCTATACTCCACTCTGTGTATCTGGACAGGGAAGCTACATCAGGCTCTATACTCCACTCTGTGTATCTGGACAGGGAAGCTACACCAGGCTCTATACTCCACTCTGTGTATCTGGACAGGGAAGCTACACCAGGCTCTATACTCCACTCTGTGTATCTGGACAGGGAAGCTACACCAGGCTCTATACTCCACTCTGTGTATCTGGACAGGGAAGCTACACCAGGCTCTATACTCCACTCTGTGTATCTGGACAGGGAAGCTACACCAGGCTCTATACTCCACTCTGTGTATCTGGACAGGGAAGCTACACCAGGCTCTATACTCCACTCTGTGTATCTGGACAGGGAAGCTACACCAGGCTCTATACTCCACTCTGTGTATCTGGACAGGGAAGCTACACCAGGCTCTATACTCCACTCTGTGTATCTGGACAGGGAAGCTACACCAGGCTCTATACTCCACTCTGTGTATCTGGACAGGGAAGCTACACCAGGCTCTATACTCCACTCTGTGTATCTGGACAGGGAAGCTACACCAGGCTCTATACTCCACTCTGTGTATCTGGACAGGGAAGCTACACCAGGCTCTATACTCCACTCTGTGTATCTGGACAGGGAAGCTACACCAGGCTCTATACTCCACTCTGTGTATCTGGACAGGGAAGCTACACCAGGCTCTATACTCCACTCTGTGTATCTGGACAGGGAAGCTACACCAGGCTCTATACTCCACTCTGTGTATCTGGACAGGGAAGCTACACCAGGCTCTATACTCCACTCTGTGTATCTGGACAGGGAAGCTACACCAGGCTCTATACTCCACTCTGTGTATCTGGACAGGGAAGCTACATCAGGCTCTATACTCCACTCTGTGTATCTGGACAGGGAAGCTACACCAGGCTCTATACTCCACTCTGTGTATCTGGACAGGGAAGCTACACCAGGCTCTATACTCCACTCTGTGTATCTGGACAGGGAAGCTACACCAGGCTCTATACTCCACTCTGTGTATCTGGACAGGGAAGCTACACCAGGCTCTATACTCCACTCTGTGTATCTGGACAGGGAAGCTACACCAGGCTCTATACTCCACTCTGTGTATCTGGACAGGGAAGCTACACCAGGCTCTATACTCCACTCTGTGTATCTGGACAGGGAAGCTACACCAGGCTCTATACTCCACTCTGTGTATCTGGACAGGGAAGCTACACCAGGCTCTATACTCCACTCTGTGTATCTGGACAGGGAAGCTACACCAGGCTCTATACTCCACTCTGTGTATCTGGACAGGGAAGCTACACCAGGCTCTATACTCCACTCTGTGTATCTGGACAGGGAAGCTACACCAGGCTCTATACTCCACTCTGTGTATCTGGACAGGGAAGCTACACCAGGCTCTATACTCCACTCTGTGTATCTGGACAGGGAAGCTACACCAGGCTCTATACTCCACTCTGTGTATCTGGACAGGGAAGCTACACCAGGCTCTATACTCCACTCTGTGTATCTGGACAGGGAAGCTACACCAGGCTCTATACTCCACTCTGTGTATCTGGACAGGGAAGCTACACCAGGCTCTATACTCCACTCTGTGTATCTGGACAGGGAAGCTACACCAGGCTCTATACTCCACTCTGTGTATCTGGACAGGGAAGCTACACCAGGCTCTATACTCCACTCTGTGTATCTGGACAGGGAAGCTACACCAGGCTCTATACTCCACTCTGTGTATCTGGACAGGGAAGCTACACCAGGCTCTATACTCCACTCTGTGTATCTGGACAGGGAAGCTACACCAGGCTCTATACTCCACTCTGTGTATCTGGACAGGGAAGCTACACCAGGCTCTATACTCCACTCTGTGTATCTGGACAGGGAAGCTACACCAGGCTCTATACTCCACTCTGTGTATCTGGACAGGGAAGCTACACCAGGCTCTATACTCCACTCTGTGTATCTGGACAGGGAAGCTACACCAGGCTCTATACTCCACTCTGTGTATCTGGACAGGGAAGCTACACCAGGCTCTATACTCCACTCTGTGTATCTGGACAGGGAAGCTACACCAGGCTCTATACTCCACTCTGTGTATCTGGACAGGGAAGCTACACCAGGCTCTATACTCCACTCTGTGTATCTGGACAGGGAAGCTACACCAGGCTCTATACTCCACTCTGTGTATCTGGACAGGGAAGCTACACCAGGCTCTATACTCCACTCTGTGTATCTGGACAGGGAAGCTACACCAGGCTCTATACTCCACTCTGTGTATCTGGACAGGGAAGCTACACCAGGCTCTATACTCCACTCTGTGTATCTGGACAGGGAAGCTACACCAGGCTCTATACTCCACTCTGTGTATCTGGACAGGGAAGCTACACCAGGCTCTATACTCCACTCTGTGTATCTGGACAGGGAAGCTACACCAGGCTCTATACTCCACTCTGTGTATCTGGACAGGGAAGCTACACCAGGCTCTATACTCCACTCTGTGTATCTGGACAGGGAAGCTACACCAGGCTCTATACTCCACTCTGTGTATCTGGACAGGGAAGCTACACCAGGCTCTATACTCCACTCTGTGTATCTGGACAGGGAAGCTACACCAGGCTCTATACTCCACTCTGTGTATCTGGACAGGGAAGCTACACCAGGCTCTATACTCCACTCTGTGTATCTGGACAGGGAAGCTACACCAGGCTCTATACTCCACTCTGTGTATCTGGACAGGGAAGCTACACCAGGCTCTATACTCCACTCTGTGTATCTGGACAGGGAAGCTACACCAGGCTCTATACTCCACTCTGTGTATCTGGACAGGGAAGCTACACCAGGCTCTATACTCCACTCTGTGTATCTGGACAGGGAAGCTACACCAGGCTCTATACTCCACTCTGTGTATCTGGACAGGGAAGCTACACCAGGCTCTATACTCCACTCTGTGTATCTGGACAGGGAAGCTACACCAGGCTCTATACTCCACTCTGTGTATCTGGACAGGGAAGCTACACCAGGCTCTATACTCCACTCTGTGTATCTGGACAGGGAAGCTACACCAGGCTCTATACTCCACTCTGTGTATCTGGACAGGGAAGCTACACCAGGCTCTATACTCCACTCTGTGTATCTGGACAGGGAAGCTACACCAGGCTCTATACTCCACTCTGTGTATCTGGACAGGGAAGCTACACCAGGCTCTATACTCCACTCTGTGTATCTGGACAGGGAAGCTACACCAGGCTCTATACTCCACTCTGTGTATCTGGACAGGGAAGCTACACCAGGCTCTATACTCCACTCTGTGTATCTGGACAGGGAAGCTACACCAGGCTCTATACTCCACTCTGTGTATCTGGACAGGGAAGCTACACCAGGCTCTATACTCCACTCTGTGTATCTGGACAGGGAAGCTACACCAGGCTCTATACTCCACTCTGTGTATCTGGACAGGGAAGCTACACCAGGCTCTATACTCCACTCTGTGTATCTGGACAGGGAAGCTACACCAGGCTCTATACTCCACTCTGTGTATCTGGACAGGGAAGCTACACCAGGCTCTATACTCCACTCTGTGTATCTGGACAGGGAAGCTACACCAGGCTCTATACTCCACTCTGTGTATCTGGACAGGGAAGCTACACCAGGCTCTATACTCCACTCTGTGTATCTGGACAGGGAAGCTACACCAGGCTCTATACTCCACTCTGTGTATCTGGACAGGGAAGCTACACCAGGCTCTATACTCCACTCTGTGTATCTGGACAGGGAAGCTACACCAGGCTCTATACTCCACTCTGTGTATCTGGACAGGGAAGCTACACCAGGCTCTATACTCCACTCTGTGTATCTGGACAGGGAAGCTACACCAGGCTCTATACTCCACTCTGTGTATCTGGACAGGGAAGCTACACCAGGCTCTATACTCCACTCTGTGTATCTGGACAGGGAAGCTACACCAGGCTCTATACTCCACTCTGTGTATCTGGACAGGGAAGCTACACCAGGCTCTATACTCCACTCTGTGTATCTGGACAGGGAAGCTACACCAGGCTCTATACTCCACTCTGTGTATCTGGACAGGGAAGCTACACCAGGCTCTATACTCCACTCTGTGTATCTGGACAGGGAAGCTACACCAGGCTCTATACTCCACTCTGTGTATCTGGACAGGGAAGCTACACCAGGCTCTATACTCCACTCTGTGTATCTGGACAGGGAAGCTACACCAGGCTCTATACTCCACTCTGTGTATCTGGACAGGGAAGCTACACCAGGCTCTATACTCCACTCTGTGTATCTGGACAGGGAAGCTACACCAGGCTCTATACTCCACTCTGTGTATCTGGACAGGGAAGCTACACCAGGCTCTATACTCCACTCTGTGTATCTGGACAGGGAAGCTACACCAGGCTCTATACTCCACTCTGTGTATCTGGACAGGGAAGCTACACCAGGCTCTATACTCCACTCTGTGTATCTGGACAGGGAAGCTACACCAGGCTCTATACTCCACTCTGTGTATCTGGACAGGGAAGCTACACCAGGCTCTATACTCCACTCTGTGTATCTGGACAGGGAAGCTACACCAGGCTCTATACTCCACTCTGTGTATCTGGACAGGGAAGCTACACCAGGCTCTATACTCCACTCTGTGTATCTGGACAGGGAAGCTACACCAGGCTCTATACTCCACTCTGTGTATCTGGACAGGGAAGCTACACCAGGCTCTATACTCCACTCTGTGTATCTGGACAGGGAAGCTACACCAGGCTCTATACTCCACTCTGTGTATCTGGACAGGGAAGCTACACCAGGCTCTATACTCCACTCTGTGTATCTGGACAGGGAAGCTACACCAGGCTCTATACTCCACTCTGTGTATCTGGACAGGGAAGCTACACCAGGCTCTATACTCCACTCTGTGTATCTGGACAGGGAAGCTACACCAGGCTCTATACTCCACTCTGTGTATCTGGACAGGGAAGCTACACCAGGCTCTATACTCCACTCTGTGTATCTGGACAGGGAAGCTACACCAGGCTCTATACTCCACTCTGTGTATCTGGACAGGGAAGCTACACCAGGCTCTATACTCCACTCTGTGTATCTGGACAGGGAAGCTACATCCAGGCTCTATACTCCACTCTGTGTATCTGGACAGGGAAGCTACACCAGGCTCTATACTCCACTCTGTGTATCTGGACAGGGAAGCTACACCAGGCTCTATACTCCACTCTGTGTATCTGGACAGGGAAGCTACACCAGGCTCTATACTCCACTCTGTGTATCTGGACAGGGAAGCTACACCAGGCTCTATACTCCACTCTGTGTATCTGGACAGGGAAGCTACACCAGGCTCTATACTCCACTCTGTGTATCTGGACAGGGAAGCTACACCAGGCTCTATACTCCACTCTGTGTATCTGGACAGGGAAGCTACACCAGGCTCTATACTCCACTCTGTGTATCTGGACAGGGAAGCTACACCAGGCTCTATACTCCACTCTGTGTATCTGGACAGGGAAGCTACACCAGGCTCTATACTCCACTCTGTGTATCTGGACAGGGAAGCTACACCAGGCTCTATACTCCACTCTGTGTATCTGGACAGGGAAGCTACACCAGGCTCTATACTCCACTCTGTGTATCTGGACAGGGAAGCTACACCAGGCTCTATACTCCACTCTGTGTATCTGGACAGGGAAGCTACACCAGGCTCTATACTCCACTCTGTGTATCTGGACAGGGAAGCTACACCAGGCTCTATACTCCACTCTGTGTATCTGGACAGGGAAGCTACACCAGGCTCTATACTCCACTCTGTGTATCTGGACAGGGAAGCTACACCAGGCTCTATACTCCACTCTGTGTATCTGGACAGGGAAGCTACACCAGGCTCTATACTCCACTCTGTGTATCTGGACAGGGAAGCTACACCAGGCTCTATACTCCACTCTGTGTATCTGGACAGGGAAGCTACACCAGGCTCTATACTCCACTCTGTGTATCTGGACAGGGAAGCTACACCAGGCTCTATACTCCACTCTGTGTATCTGGACAGGGAAGCTACACCAGGCTCTATACTCCACTCTGTGTATCTGGACAGGGAAGCTACACCAGGCTCTATACTCCACTCTGTGTATCTGGACAGGGAAGCTACACCAGGCTCTATACTCCACTCTGTGTATCTGGACAGGGAAGCTACACCAGGCTCTATACTCCACTCTGTGTATCTGGACAGGGAAGCTACACCAGGCTCTATACTCCACTCTGTGTATCTGGACAGGGAAGCTACACCAGGCTCTATACTCCACTCTGTGTATCTGGACAGGGAAGCTACACCAGGCTCTATACTCCACTCTGTGTATCTGGACAGGGAAGCTACACCAGGCTCTATACTCCACTCTGTGTATCTGGACAGGGAAGCTACACCAGGCTCTATACTCCACTCTGTGTATCTGGACAGGGAAGCTACACCAGGCTCTATACTCCACTCTGTGTATCTGGACAGGGAAGCTACACCAGGCTCTATACTCCACTCTGTGTATCTGGACAGGGAAGCTACACCAGGCTCTATACTCCACTCTGTGTATCTGGACAGGGAAGCTACACCAGGCTCTATACTCCACTCTGTGTATCTGGACAGGGAAGCTACACCAGGCTCTATACTCCACTCTGTGTATCTGGACAGGGAAGCTACACCAGGCTCTATACTCCACTCTGTGTATCTGGACAGGGAAGCTACACCAGGCTCTATACTCCACTCTGTGTATCTGGACAGGGAAGCTACACCAGGCTCTATACTCCACTCTGTGTATCTGGACAGGGAAGCTACACCAGGCTCTATACTCCACTCTGTGTATCTGGACAGGGAAGCTACACCAGGCTCTATACTCCACTCTGTGTATCTGGACAGGGAAGCTACACCAGGCTCTATACTCCACTCTGTGTATCTGGACAGGGAAGCTACACCAGGCTCTATACTCCACTCTGTGTATCTGGACAGGGAAGCTACACCAGGCTCTATACTCCACTCTGTGTATCTGGACAGGGAAGCTACACCAGGCTCTATACTCCACTCTGTGTATCTGGACAGGGAAGCTACACCAGGCTCTATACTCCACTCTGTGTATCTGGACAGGGAAGCTACACCAGGCTCTATACTCCACTCTGTGTATCTGGACAGGGAAGCTACACCAGGCTCTATACTCCACTCTGTGTATCTGGACAGGGAAGCTACACCAGGCTCTATACTCCACTCTGTGTATCTGGACAGGGAAGCTACACCAGGCTCTATACTCCACTCTGTGTATCTGGACAGGGAAGCTACACCAGGCTCTATACTCCACTCTGTGTATCTGGACAGGGAAGCTACATCAGGCTCTATACTCCACTCTGTGTATCTGGACAGGGAAGCTACACCAGGCTCTATACTCCACTCTGTGTATCTGGACAGGGAAGCTCTATACTCCACTCTGTGTATCTGGACAGGGAAGCTCTATACTCCACTCTGTGTATCTGGACAGGGAAGCTACACCAGGCTCTATACTCCACTCTGTGTATCTGGACAGGGAAGCTACACCAGGCTCTATACTCCACTCTGTGTATCTGGACAGGGAAGCTACACCAGGCTCTATACTCCACTCTGTGTATCTGGACAGGGAAGCTACACCAGGCTCTATACTCCACTCTGTGTATCTGGACAGGGAAGCTACACCAGGCTCTATACTCCACTCTGTGTATCTGGACAGGGAAGCTACACCAGGCTCTATACTCCACTCTGTGTATCTGGACAGGGAAGCTACATCAGGCTCTATACTCCACTCTGTGTATCTGGACAGGGAAGCTACATCAGGCTCTATACTCCACTCTGTGTATCTGGACAGGGAAGCTACACCAGGCTCTATACTCCAGCATTTTGTTTCATATCTGTTTTATCGTTTAAGACAGATTAATTTATAGTGTTTATTAGGAGTTAAAAGTTTCTGGTCCCATGTTCATAGCAGACAGTGACTACAGATTGTGACTCTACAAACTTAATGGCTGCATTTGGTCAGTGGCAGACTGTCGGCGGGGGCAGACTGTCGGCGGGGGCAGACTGTCGGCGGGGGCAGACTGTCGGCGGGGGCAGACTGTCGGCGGGGGCAGACTGTCGGCGGGGGCAGACTGTCGGCGGGGGCAGACTGTCGGCGGGGGCAGACTGTCGGGGGGGGCAGACTGTCGGCGGGGGCAGAGTGTCGGCGGGGGCAGACTGTCGGCGGCGGGGGCAGACTGTCGGCGGGGGGGGGGGGGGGGGCAGACTGTCGGGGGGGCGGACTGTCGGCGGGGGCAGACTGTCGGCGGGGGCAGACTGTCGGCGGGGGCAGACTGTCGGCGGGGGCAGACTGTCGGCGGGGGCAGACTGTCGGCGGGGGCAGACTGTCGGCGGGGGCAGACTGTCGGCGGGGGCAGACTGTCGGCGGGGGCAGACTGTCGGCGGGGGCAGACTGTCGGCGGGGGGGGCAGACTGTCGGCGGGGGGGGCAGACTGTCGGCGGGGGGGGCAGACTGTCGGCGGGGGGGGCAGACTGTCGGCGGGGGCAGTCTGTCGGCGGGGGGGGGGGGGGGGGGGGGGGGGGGGCAGACTGTCGGCGGGGGGGGGCAGACTGTCGGCGGGGGGGGGCAGACTGTCGGCGGCGGGGGCAGACATAACTAAACATGAATATTTCACCTCAGAACATCCTGACTGTTGGATTCTCCTGCTCATCTCTTCTACCCCTGAGATGGTGATTAACACAGAGAATTAACTTTGAAGAATTAACTTGTATCCTCCTCTCTCCTCCTACTGTCTCCCCCGCTACACCTCCCCTCCTGTCCCCTCCTCTCTCCTCCCCTTCTCCTTCCCTCCTGCCCCTCCCCTCTCCTCCTCTCCTGCCCCTCCCCTCTCCTTCCCTCCTGCCTACCACCTCTACTCCTCCCCTCCTGTCCCCTCCTCTCTCCTCCCCCTCTCCTCCCCTCCTCTCTCCTCCCCCTCTCTGCCCCTCCTCTCTCCTCCCCTCCTGTCCCCTCCTCTCTCCTCCCCCTCTCCTCCCCTCCTCTCTCCTCCCCCTCTCTGCCCCTCCCCTCTCCTTCCCTCCTGCCTACCACCTCTACTCCTCCCCTCCTGTCCCCTCCTCTTTCCTCCCCCTCTCCTCCCCTCCTGCCCCTCCTCTCTCCTCCCCCTCTCCTCCCCTCCTGCCCCTCCTCTCCTCCCCTCCTGCCCCTCCTCTCTCCTCCCCTCCTGCCCCTCCTCTCTCCTCCCCTCCTGCCCCTCCTCTCTCCTCCCCCTCTCTGCCCCTCCTCTCTCCTCCCCCTCTCTGCCCCTCCTCTCTCCTCCCCTCTCCTCCCCTCCTGCCCCTCCTCTCTCCTCCCCCTCCTCTCTCCTCCCCCTCTCTGCCCCTCCTCTCTCCTCCCCCTCTCTGCCCCTCCTCTCTCCTCTCTCCTCCCCTTTCCTCCTGTCCTCCCCCTCTCTCCCCCTTTCCTCCTGTACCCTCCTCTCTCCTCCTTCCCTTCTCCCCCTCCTCTCCTCTCTCTCTCCTCCTCTCCCAGGTACCAACCTGTGTGCGGAGTCTAATGGTGGGTGTAGCCACCTCTGCCTGTATAAGCCGGTGGGCGTCCAGTGTGCCTGTCCCATTGGTCTGGAGCTGATAGCTGACCTGTCCACCTGCATCGTCCCAGAAGCCTTCCTCCTCTTCTCCCGTCACACAGACATCAGACGCATCTCCTTGGAAACCAACAACAACGACGTGGCCATCCCGCTGACCGGGGTTAAAGAGGCGTCCGCGCTCGACTTTGACATCACCGACAACCGTATCTACTGGACGGATATCACCTTGAAGGTAAGGAGGTGTCTCTCTCAACCGTATCTGTTTCTTAGGAATGCTCTGTGTCTGTTTCTTAGGAATGCTCTGTGTCTGTTTCTTAGGAATGCTCTGTGACTGTTTCTTAGGAATGCTCTGTGACTGTTTCTTAGGAATGCTCTGTGACTGTTTCTTAGGAATGCTCTGTGTCTGTTTCTTAGGAATGCTCTGTGTCTGTTTCTTAGGAATGCTCTGTGTCTGTTAGGAATGCTCTGTGTCTGTTTCTTAGGAACGCTCTGTGGCTGTTTCTTAGGAACGCTCTGTGACTGTTTGTTAGGAATGCTCTGTGACTGTTTCTTAGGAATGCTCTGTGTCTGTTTGTTAGGAATGCTCTGTGACTGTTTCTTAGGAATGCTCTGTGACTGTTTCTTAGGAATGCTCTGTGACTGTTTCTTAGGAATGCTCTGTGACTGTTTCTTAGGAATGCTCTGTGACTGTTTCTTAGGAATGCTCTGTGACTGTTTCTTAGGAATGCTCTGTGTCTGTTTCTTAGGAATGCTCTGTGACTGTTTCTTAGGAATGCTCTGTGACTGTTTCTTAGGAATGCTCTGTGACTGTTTCTTAGGAATGCTCTGTGACTGTTTCTTAGGAATGCTCTGTGGCTGTTTCTTAGGAATGCTCTGTGACTGTTTCTTAGGAATGCTCTGTCTGTTTCTTAGGAATGCTCTGTGTCTGTTTCTTGGGAATGCTCTGTGACTGTTTCTTAGGAATGATCTGTGTCTGTCTCTTAGGAATGCTCTGTGTCTGTTTGTTAGGAATGCTCTGTGTCTTTCTTAGGAATGCTCTGTGACTGTTTGTTAGGAATGCTCTGTGTCTGTTTGTTAGGAATGCTCTGTGACTGTTTGTTAGGAATGCTCTGTGTCTTTCTTAGGAATGCTCTGTGACTGTTTCTTAGGAATGCTCTGTGTCTGTTTGTTAGGAATGCTCTGTGACTGTTTGTTAGGAATGCTCTGTGTCTGTTTGTTAGGAATGCTCTGTGTCTGTTTGTTAGGAATGCTCTGTGTCTGTTTGTTAGGAATGCTCTGTGTCTGTTTGTTAGGAATGCTCTGTGTCTGTTTGTTAGGAATGCTCTGTGACTTACTTAGGAATGCTCTGTGACTTACTTAGGAATGCTCTGTGACTGTTTCTCTGTGACTGTTTCTTGGGAATGCTCTCTGTCTGTTTCTTAGGAACGCTCTCTGTCTGTTTCTTGGGAATGCTCTGTCACTGTTTCTTAGGAATGCTCTGTGACTGTTTCTTAGGAATGCTCTGTGTCTGTTTCTTAGGAATGCTCTGTGTCTGTTTCTTAGGAATGCTCTGTGACTGTTTCTTAGGAATGCTCTGTGACTGTTTCTTAGGAATGCTCTGTGACTGTTTCTTAGGAATGCTCTGACTGTTTCTTAGGAATGATCTGTGACTGTTTCTTAGGAATGCTCTGTGACTGTTACTTAGGAATGCTCTGTGACTGTTTCTTAGGAATGCTCTGTGACTGTTTCTTAGGAATGCTCTGTGACTGTTTCTTAGGAATGCTCTGTGACTGTTTCTTAGGAATGCTCTGTGACTGTTTCTTAGGAATGCTCTGTGACTGTTTCTTAGGAGTGCTCTGTGACTGTTTCTTAGGAGTGCTCTGTGGCTGTTTCTTAGGAGTGCTCTGTGGCTGTTTCTTAGGAATGCTCTGTGGCTGTTTCTTAGGAATGCTCTGTGACTGTTTCTTAGGAATGCTCTGTGGCTGTTTCTTAGGAATGCTCTGTGACTGTTTCTTAGGAATGCTCTGTGACTGTTTCTTAGGAATGCTCTGTGACTGTTTCTTAGGAATGCTCTGTGACTCTCAGGGTTTTGTGTCGATAACAGGGTAGTTGTGGATGTGTGTATATATATATATAATGATTGTTAATGTTATGACTGTTTTGACCTTGTGGTTTTGCCCACTTCATTATTCCTCAAATGAAGCCAATAGTAACCCCTCTTCCTCTTCATCTTCCTCTCCAGACGATCAGTCGTGCGTTTATGAACGGCAGCTCTCTAGAACACGTGGTGGAGTTTGGCCTGGACTACCCAGAAGGCATGGCGGTGGACTGGCTGGGGAAGAATCTGTACTGGGCGGACACGGGGACCAATCGTATCGAGGTGGCCAAGCTGGACGGACAGCACAGACAGGTCCTAGTCTGGAAAGATCTGGACAGCCCTCGAGCCCTGGCACTGGACCCTGCTGAAGGGTAGGTACTGGACCCTGCTGAAGGGTAGGTACTGGACCCTGCTGAAGGGTAGGTACTGGACCCTGCTGAAGGGTAGGTACTGGACCCTGCTGAAGGGTAGGTACTGGACCCTGCTGAAGGGTAGGTACTGGACCCTGCTGAAGGGTAGGACCCTGCTGAAGGGTAGGTACTGGACCCTGCTGAAGGGTAAGGAGGGATTGATTGGTTACGGTCGGTACATTCAACTAGGGCAGGTAAAAACCACATATCACAGGAAGTGGTATCGAGCCCCGGGGACACCAGTAGTTTCAAGAACCAAACAACCGTAAACAATCAGACCAAACACCTCTCCACCTCAGAACCAAACAACCGTAAACAATCAGACCAAACACCTCTCCACCTCAGAACCAAACAACCGTAAACAATCAGACCAAACATCTCTCTACCTCAGAACCAAACAACCGTAAACAATCAGACCAAACACCTCTCCACCTCAGAACCAAACAACCGTAAACAATCAGACCAAACATTTCTCTACCTCAGAACCAAACAACCGTAAACAATCAGACCAAACACCTCTCCACCTCAGAACCAAACAACCGTAAACAATCAGACCAAACACCTCTCTACCTCAGAACCAAACAACCGTAAACAATCAGACCAAACACCTCTCCACCTCAGAACCAAACAACCGTAAACAATCAGACCAAACACCTCTCCACCTCAGAACCAAACAACCGTAAACAATCAGACCAAACACCTCTCCACCTCAGAACCAAACAACCGTAAACAATCAGACCAAACATCTCTCTACCTCAGAACCAAACAACCGTAAACAATCAGACCAAACATCTCTCTACCTCAGAACCAAACAACCGTAAACAATCAGACCAAACATCTCTCTACCTCAGAACCAAACAACCGTAAACAATCAGACCAAACACCTCTCTACCTCAGAAGTAAAGAAGTGAGGTTAGGTGAGGTTAGGTGATCAGCCTGTCAGTGGAAGTGAATTGTTCACGTCACCTCTGGTTCCTGACTTGTCTTTTCCATGTAAATGACTGCAAGCAGCCCTCTACACTCCTGCCCCTTAATTCTGCCCCTCTATAGAGGACCACAGTATGAGTCATAATACCCAGAAAACCTAGCGGTCAAACTAGGAAATCGTTTTCCACAGTTCATTTTTCCCCATAGGGGATTTTAGAAACACTTCCAATATGGGCTGTGTTTCGTGTAGTCTTACCCTGGCGTGATGTTTCGTGTAGTCCTACCCTGGCGTGATGTTTCGTGTAGTCCTGGCGTGATGTTTCGTGTAGTCCTACCCTGGCGTGATGTTTCGTGTCGTCTTACCCTGGCGTGATGTTTCGTGTCGTCTTACCCTGGCGTGATGTTTCGTGTAGTCCTATCCTGGCGTGATGTTTCGTGTAGTCCTACTCTGGCGTGATGTTTCGTGTAGTCCTACCCTGGCGTGATGTTTCGTGTAGTCCTACCCTGGCGTGATGTTTCGTGTAGTCCTACCCTGGCGTGATGTTTCGTGTAGTCCTACCCTGGCGTGATGTTTCGTGTAGTCCTACCCTGGCGTGATGTTTCGTGTAGTCCTACCCTGGCGTGATGTTTCGTGTAGTCCTACCCTGGCGTGATGTTTCGTGTAGTCCTACCCTGGCGTGATGTTTCGTGTAGTCCTACCCTGGCGTGATGTTTCGTGATGTTTTAATAATCATGTAAATCTCTCTCGTACAAGGTGACTTTTATCAATATATTCACCTGTATTTAGTTTGTATGTAGTTTATCATTTTAAAAGGCTAATTGATCATTAGAAAACCCTTTTGCAATTATGTTAGCACAGCTGAAAACTGTTGTTCTGATTAAAGAAGCAATTAAACTGGCCTTCTTTAGACTAGTTGAGTATCTGGAGCATCAGCATTTGTGGGTTCGATTACAGGCTCAAAATGGCCAGAAACAAAGAACTTTCTTCTGAACCTCGTCAGTTTATTCTTGTTCTGAGAAATTAAGGCTATTCCATGCGAGAAATTGCCAAGAAACTGAAGATCTCGTACAACGCTGTGTACTACTCCCTTCACAGAACAGCGCAAACTGGCTCTAACCAGAATACAAAGAGGAGTGGGAGGCCCCGGTGCACAACTGAGCAAGAGGACAAGTACATTAGAGTGTCTAGTTTGAGAAACAGACGCCACACAAGTCTTCAACTGGCAGCTTCATTAAATAGTACCCGCAAAACACCAGTCTCAACGTCAACAGTGAAGAGGCGACTTCGGGATGCTGGCCTTCTAGGCCACATCTCAGACTGGCCAATAAAAATAAAAGATTAAGATGGGCAAAAGAACACAGACACTGGACAGAGGAACTCTCATTAGCTAGTAAGCTAATGTAATGGGAATATGAGAGACTGGTTCAGGTTTACAGCTAGCTAGCAAGCTAATGTAATGGAAATATGAATAGACTGGTTCAGGCTTACAGTTAGCTAGCAAGCTAATGTAATGACTGGTTCAGGCTAACAGGTAGCTAGTTTGTATGTTTCTGCTCCAAGTTTCTGCTCCAAACTCCTTAGCTGGAGATTTCTTGATTAATGTTTGCTTATTCTGAACATGTTTTAGAACGAAGAAAATGCGTCCTATATAGTTGCTAGGTAACGTGCTAAGATTCATGGGAAGACTCCTATGCCAAGGGGACCAAGTTGACACACACATTGCGGCTTCCACTGCCTTGTTCAGGGGCAAAACAACCTTGTCAGCTCGGGGATTCGAACTTGCAACCTTTCGGTTACTAGCCCAACGCTCTGACCACTAGGCTACCCTGCCGCCCCACTAGTGATTCAGTCTAATCTGTGTTTTAGCCCCTGGTTCTAATATGTCTAATAGTAATTAGTGATTCAGTCTAATCTGTGTTTTAGTCCCTGGGTCTAATAGTAATTAGTGATTCAGTCTAATGTGTTTTAGCCTCTGGTTCTAATATGTCTAATAGTAATTAGTGATTCAGTCTAATCTGTGTTTTAGTCCCTGGGTCTAATATGTCTAATAGTAATTAGTGATTCAGTCTAATCTGTGTTTTAACCCTGGTTCTAATATGTCTAACAGTAATGTCTCTTTCTAGGTTTATGTACTGGACAGAGTGGGGCGGGAAGCCCAAGATTGACCGGTCAGCAATGGACGGGACGGGTCGGGTCACTCTGGTACCCAATGTGGGCCGAGCCAACGGGCTGACCATCGACTATGCCGAGAGACGCCTTTACTGGACGGACCTGGACACCACACTGATAGAGTCATCCAACATGCTGGGTGAGTTACACACACACACACACACACACACACACACACACACACACACACATAGATACACACACACACACACACACACTCCTCTCCTCCTCCCCCAGGTCTAACTCTCCCTCCTCTCCTCCTCCCCCAGGTCTAACTCTCCCTCCTCTCCTCCTCCTCCCCCAGGTCTAACTCTCCCTCCTCTCCTCCTCCTCCCCCAGGTCTAACTCTCCCTCCTCTCCTCCTCCTCCCCCAGGTCTAACTCTCCCTCCTCTCCTCCTCCTCCCCCAGGTCAAACTCTCCCTCCTCTCCTCCTCCTCCCCCAGGTCTAACTCTCTCTCCTCTCCTCCTCCCCCAGGTCTAACTCTCTCTCCTCTCCTCCTCCCCCAGGTCTAACTCTCTCTCCTCTCCTCCTCCCCCAGGTCTAACTCTCTCTCCTCTCCTCCTCCCCCAGGTCTAACTCTCTCTCCTCTCCTCCTCCCCCAGGTCTAACTCTCTCTCCTCTCCTCCTCCCCCAGGTCTAACTCTCTCTCCTCTCCTCCTCCCCCAGGTCTAACTCTCTCTCCTCCTCCTCCCCCAGGTCTAACTCTCTCTCTCCTCCTCCCCCAGGTCTAACTCTCTCTCTCCTCCTCCTCCCCCAGGTCTAACTCTCCTCTCCTCCTCCTCCGCCAGGTCTAACTCTCCTCTCCTCTCCTCCTCCCCCCCAGGTCTAACTCTCCTCTCCTCTCCTCCTCCCCCAGGTCTAACTCTCGCTCCTCTCCTCCTCCCCCAGGTCTAACTCTCGCTCCTCTCCTCCTCCCCCAGGTCTAACTCTCGCTCCTCTCCTCCTCCCCCAGGTCTAACTCTCGCTCCTCTCCTCCTCCCCCAGGTCTAACTCTCGCTCCTCTCCTCCTCCCCCAGGTCTAACTCTCTCTCCTCTCCTCCTCCGCCAGGTCTAACTCTCTCTCCTCTCCTCCCCCCCAGGTCTAACTCTCTCTCCTCTCCTCCTCCCCCAGGTCTAACTCTCGCTCCTCTCCTCCTCCTCCCCCAGGTCTAACTCTCGCTCCTCTCCTCCTCCTCCCCCAGGTCTAACTCTCGCTCCTCTCCTCTCCTCCTCCCCCAGGTCTAACTCTCGCTCCTCTCCTCCTCCTCCCCCAGGTCTAACTCTCCTCTCTTCCTCCTCCCCCAGGCCTAACTCTCCTCTCTTCCTCCTCCCCCAGGGCTAACTCTCCTCTCCTCCTCCTCCTCCCCCAGGTCTAACTCTCCTCTCCTCCTCCTCCCCCAGGTCTAACTCTCCTCTCCTCCTCCTACCCCAGGTCTAACTCTCCTCTCCTCCTCCTCCCCCAGGTTTAACTCTCTCCTCCTCTCCTCCTCCACCCCAGGTCTAACTCTCTCCTCCTCCCCCCCTCCACCCCAGGTCTAACTCTCCTCTCCTCTCCTCCTCCCCCCAGGTCTAACTCTCCTCTCCTCCTCCCCCCCAGGTCTAACTCTCTCTCCTCTCCTCCCCCCCAGGTCTAACTCTCTCTCCTCTCCTCCTCCCCCCCAGGTCTAACTCTCGCTCCTCTCCTCCTCCCCCCCAGGTCTAACTCTCGCTCCTCTCCTCCTCCCCCAGGTCTAACTCTCGCTCCTCTCCTCCTCCCCCAGGTCTAACTCTCCTCTCCTCCTCCTCCCCCAGGTCTAACTCTCCTCTCCTCCTCCCCCAGGTCTAACTCTCCTCTCCTCCTCCTCCCCCAGGTCTAACTCTCCTCTCCTCCTCCTCCCCCAGGTCTAACTCTCCTCTCCTCCTCCTCCCCCAGGTCTAACTCTCCTCTCCTCCTCCTCCCCCAGGTCTAACTCTCCTCTCCTCCTCCTCCCCCAGGTCTAACTCTCTCCTCCTCCTCCCCAGGTCTAACTCTCTCTCCTCTCCTCCTCCCCCCCAGGTCTAACTCTCTCTCCTCTCCTCCTCCCCCCCAGGTCTAACTCTCTCTCCTCTCCTCCTCCTCCCCCAGGTCTAACTCTCTCTCCTCTCCTCCTCCCCCCCAGGTCTAACTCTCTCTCCTCTCCTCCTCCCCCCCAGGTCTAACTCTCTCTCCTCTCCTCTCCTCCTCCCCCAGGTCTAACTCTCTCTCCTCTCCTCTCCTCCTCCCCCAGGTCTAACTCTTTCTCCTCTCCTCTCCTCCTCCCCCAGGTCTAACTCTTTCTCCTCTCCTCTCCTCCTCCCCCAGGTCTAACTCTCTCTCCTCTCCTCCTCCCCCAGGTCTAACTCTCTCTCCTCTCCTCCTCCCCCCCAGGTCTAACTCTCTCTCCTCTCCTCTCCTCCCCCCCAGGTCTAACTCTCTCTCCTCTCCTCCTCCCCCCCAGGTCTAACTCTCTCTCCTCTCCTCCTCCCCCCCAGGTCTAACTCTCTCTCCTCTCCTCCTCCCCCCCAGGTCTAACTCTCTCTCCTCTCCTCCTCCCCCCCAGGTCTAACTCTCTCTCCTCTCCTCCTCCCCCCCAGGTCTAACTCTCTCTCCTCTCCTCCTCCCCCCCAGGTCTAACTCTCTCTCCTCTCCTCCTCCCCCCCAGGTCTAACTCTCTCTCCTCTCCTCCTCCCCCCCAGGTCTAACTCTCTCTCCTCTCCTCCTCCCCCCCAGGTCTAACTCTCTCTCCTCTCCTCCTCCCCCCCAGGTCTAACTCTCTCTCCTCTCCTCCTCCCCCCCAGGTCTAACTCTCTCTCCTCTCCTCCTCCCCCCCAGGTCTAACTCTCTCTCCTCTCCTCCTCCCCCCCAGGTCTAACTCTCTCTCCTCTCCTCCTCCCCCCCAGGTCTAACTCTCTCTCCTCTCCTCCTCCCCCCCAGGTCTAACTCTCTCTCCTCTCCTCCTCCCCCCCAGGTCTAACTCTCTCTCCTCTCCTCCTCCCCCCCAGGTCTAACTCTCTCTCCTCTCCTCCTCCCCCCCAGGTCTAACTCTCTCTCCTCTCCTCCTCCCCCCCAGGTCTAACTCTCTCTCCTCTCCTCCTCCCCCCCAGGTCTAACTCTCTCTCCTCTCCTCCTCCCCCCCAGGTCTAACTCTCTCTCCTCTCCTCCTCCCCCCCAGGTCTAACTCTCTCTCCTCTCCTCCCCCCCCAGGTCTAACTCCCCCCCTCCCCCCCAGGTCTAACTCTCCTCTCCTCCTCCTCCCCCAGGTCTAACTCTCCTCTCCTCCTCCTCCCCCAGGTCTAACTCTCCTCTCCTCCTCCTCCCCCAGGTCTAACTCTCTCTCCTCCTCCTCCCCCAGGTCTAACTCTCTCTCCTCTCCTCCTCCTCCCCCAGGTCTAACTCTCTCTCCTCCTCCTCCCCCAGGTCTAACTCTCTCTCCTCCTCCTCCCCCAGGTCTAACTCTCTCTCCTCCTCCTCCCCCAGGTCTAACTCTCTCTCCTCTCCTCCTCCTCCCCCAGGTCTAACTCTCTCTCCTCCTCCCCCCCAGGTCTAACTCTTCTTCTTTCCTCCCCCCCAGGTCTAACTCTCCTCTCCTCCTCCTCCCCCAGGTCTAACTCTCCTCTCCTCCTCCTCCCCCAGGTCTAACTCTCTCTCCTCCTCCTCCCCCAGGTCTAACTCTCTCTCCTCCTCCTCCCCCAGGTCTAACTCTCTCTCCTCCTCCTCCCCCAGGTCTAACTCTCCTCTCCTCCTCCTCCCCCAGGTCTAACTCTCTCTCCTCTCCTCCTCCCCCCCAGGTCTAACTCTCTCTCCTCTCCTCTCCTCCTCCCCCAGGTCTAACTCTCTCTCCTCTCCTCCTCCCCCAGGTCTAACTCTCTCCTCTCCTCCTCCCCCCCAGGTCTAACTCTCTCCTCTCCTCCTCCCCCCCAGGTCTAACTCTCTCCTCTCCTCCTCCCCCCCAGGTCTAACTCTCTCCTCTCCTCCTCCCCCCCAGGTCTAACTCTCTCCTCTCCTCCTCCCCCCCAGGTCTAACTCTCTCCTCTCCTCCTCCCCCCCAGGTCTAACTCTCTCCTCTCCTCCTCCCCCCCAGGTCTAACTCTCTCTCCTCTCCTCTCCTCCTCCCCAGGTCTAACTCTTTCTCCTCTCCTCTCCTCCTCCTCCCCCAGGTCTAACTCTTTCTCCTCTCCTCCTCCTCCCCCAGGTCTAACTCTTTCTCCTCTCCTCCTCCTCCCCCAGGTCTAACTCTTTCTCCTCTCCTCTCCTCCTCCTCCCCCAGGTCTAACTCTCTCTCCTCTCCTCTCCTCCTCCCCCAGGTCTAACTCTCTCTCCTCTCCTCTCCTCCTCCCCCAGGTCTAACTCTTTCTCCTCTCCTCTCCTCCTCCCCCAGGTCTAACTCTTTCTCCTCTCCTCTCCTCCTCCCCCAGGTCTAACTCTTTCTCCTCTCCTCTCCTCCTCCCCAGGTCTAACTCTTTCTCCTCTCCTCTCCTCCTCCTCCCCCAGGTCTAACTCTTTCTCCTCTCCTCCTCCTCCCCCAGGTCTAACTCTTTCTCCTCTCCTCCTCCTCCCCCAGGTCTAACTCTTTCTCCTCTCCTCTCCTCCTCCTCCCCCAGGTCTAACTCTCTCTCCTCTCCTCTCCTCCTCCCCCAGGTCTAACTCTCTCTCCTCTCCTCTCCTCCTCCCCCAGGTCTAACTCTTTCTCCTCTCCTCTCCTCCTCCCCCAGGTCTAACTCTTTCTCCTCTCCTCTCCTCCTCCCCCAGGTCTAACTCTTTCTCCTCTCCTCTCCTCCTCCCCAGGTCTAACTCTTTCTCCTCTCCTCTCCTCCTCCTCCCCCAGGTCTAACTCTTTCTCCTCTCCTCCTCCTCCCCCAGGTCTAACTCTTTCTCCTCTCCTCCTCCTCCCCCAGGTCTAACTCTTTCTCCTCTCCTCCTCCTCCCCCAGGTCTAACTCTTTCTCCTCTCCTCTCCTCCTCCTCCCCCAGGTCTAACTCTCTCTCCTCTCCTCTCCTCCTCCCCCAGGTCTAACTCTCTCTCCTCTCCTCTCCTCCTCCCCCAGGTCTAACTCTTTCTCCTCTCCTCTCCTCCTCCCCCAGGTCTAACTCTTTCTCCTCTCCTCTCCTCCTCCCCCAGGTCTAACTCTCTCTCCTCCTCCCCCCCAGGTCTAACTCTCTCCCCTCCTCCTCCCCCCCAGGTCTAACTCTCTCCTCTCCTCCTCCCCCCCAGGTCTAACTCTCTCCTCTCCTCCTCCCCCCCAGGTCTAACTCTCTCCTCTCCTCCTCCCCCCCAGGTCTAACTCTCTCCTCTCCTCCTCCCCCCCAGGTCTAACTCTCTCCTCCTCCCCCCCAGGTCTAACTCTCTCTCCTCTCCTCTCCTCCTCCTCCCCCAGGTCTAACTCTTTCTCCTCTCCTCTCCTCCTCCTCCCCCAGGTCTAACTCTTTCTCCTCTCCTCTCCTCCTCCTCCCCCAGGTCTAACTCTCTCTCCTCCTCCCCCCCAGGTCTAACTCTCTCCTCTCCTCCTCCCCCCCAGGTCTAACTCTCTCTCCTCTCCTCTCCTCCTCCCCCCCAGGTCTAACTCTCTCTCCTCTCCTCTCCTCCTCCCCCCCAGGTCTAACTCTCTCTCCTCTCCTCTCCTCCTCCCCCAGGTCTAACTCTTTCTCCTCTCCTCTCCTCCTCCCCCAGGTCTAACTCTCTCTCCTCTCCTCCTCCCCCCCAGGTCTAACTCTCTCTCCTCTCCTCCTCCCCCCCAGGTCTAACTCTCTCTCCTCTCCTCCTCCCCCCCAGGTCTAACTCTCTCTCCTCTCCTCCTCCCCCCCAGGTCTAACTCTCTCTCCTCTCCTCCTCCCCCCCAGGTCTAACTCTCTCTCCTCTCCTCCTCCCCCCCAGGTCTAACTCTCTCTCCTCTCCTCCTCCCCCCCAGGTCTAACTCTCTCTCCTCTCCTCCTCCCCCCCAGGTCTAACTCTCTCTCCTCTCCTCCTCCCCCCCAGGTCTAACTCTCTCTCCTCTCCTCTCCTCCTCCCCCAGGTCTAACTCTCTCTCCTCTCCTCTCCTCCTCCCCCAGGTCTAACTCTTTCTCCTCTCCTCTCCTCCTCCCCCAGGTCTAACTCTTTCTCCTCTCCTCTCCTCCTCCCCCAGGTCTAACTCTCTCTCCTCCTCCCCCCCAGGTCTAACTCTCTCCCCTCCTCCTCCCCCCCAGGTCTAACTCTCTCCTCTCCTCCTCCCCCCCAGGTCTAACTCTCTCCTCTCCTCCTCCCCCCCAGGTCTAACTCTCTCCTCTCCTCCTCCCCCCCAGGTCTAACTCTCTCCTCCTCCCCCCCAGGTCTAACTCTCTCCTCTCCTCCTCCCCCCCAGGTCTAACTCTCTCCTCCTCCCCCCCAGGTCTAACTCTCTCTCCTCTCCTCTCCTCCTCCCCCAGGTCTAACTCTTTCTCCTCTCCTCTCCTCCTCCTCCCCCAGGTCTAACTCTTTCTCCTCTCCTCTCCTCCTCCTCCCCCAGGTCTAACTCTCTCTCCTCCTCCCCCCCAGGTCTAACTCTCTCCTCTCCTCCTCCCCCCCAGGTCTAACTCTCTCTCCTCTCCTCTCCTCCTCCCCCCCAGGTCTAACTCTCTCTCCTCTCCTCTCCTCCTCCCCCAGGTCTAACTCTTTCTCCTCTCCTCTCCTCCTCCCCCAGGTCTAACTCTCTCTCCTCTCCTCCTCCCCCCCAGGTCTAACTCTCTCTCCTCTCCTCCTCCCCCCCAGGTCTAACTCTCTCTCCTCTCCTCCTCCCCCCCAGGTCTAACTCTCTCTCCTCTCCTCCTCCCCCCCAGGTCTAACTCTCTCTCCTCTCCTCCTCCCCCCCAGGTCTAACTCTCTCTCCTCTCCTCCTCCCCCCCAGGTCTAACTCTCTCTCCTCTCCTCCTCCCCCCCAGGTCTAACTCTCTCTCCTCTCCTCCTCCCCCCCCCCAGGTCTAACTCTCTCTCCTCTCCTCCTCCCCCCCAGGTCTAACTCTCTCTCCTCTCCTCCTCCCCCCCAGGTCTAACTCTCTCTCCTCTCCTCCTCCCCCCCAGGTCTAACTCTTTCTCCTCTCCTCTCCTCCTCCCCCAGGTCTAACTCTTTCTCCTCTCCTCTCCTCCTCCCCCAGGTCTAACTCTCTCTCCTCCTCCCCCCCAGGTCTAACTCTCTCCTCTCCTCTCCTCCTCCCCCCCAGGTCTAACTCTCTCTCCTCTCCTCTCCTCCTCCCCCCCAGGTCTAACTCTCTCTCCTCTCCTCTCCTCCTCCCCCAGGTCTAACTCTCTCTCCTCTCCTCCTCCCCCCCCCAGGTCTAACTCTCTCTCCTCTCCTCCTCCCCCCCAGGTCTAACTCTCTCTCCTCTCCTCCTCCCCCCCAGGTCTAACTCTCTCTCCTCTCCTCCTCCCCCCCAGTTCTAACTCTCTCTCCTCCTCCCCCCCAGTTCTAACTCTCTCTCCTCCTCCCCCCCAGGTCTAACTCTCTCTCCTCCTCCCCCCTGGTCTAACTCTCTCTCCTCCTCCCCCCCAGGTCTAACTCTCTCTCCTCCTCCCCCCCAGGTCTAACTCTCTCTCCTCCTCCCCCCCAGGTCTAATTCTCTCTCCTCCTCCCCCCCAGGTCTAACTCTCTCTCCTCCTCCCCCCCAGGTCTAACTCTCTCTCCTCCTCCCCCCCAGGTCTAACTCTCTCTCCTCCTCCCCCCCAGGTCTAACTCTCTCTCCTCCTCCCCCCCAGGTCTAACTCTCTCTCCTCCTCCCCCCCAGGTCTAACTCTCTCTCCTCCTCCCCCCCAGGTCTAACTCTCTCTCCTCCTCCCCCCCAGGTCTAACTCTCTCTCCTCCTCCCCCCCAGGTCTAACTCTCTCTCCTCCTCCCCCCCAGGTCTAACTCTCTCTCCTCCTCCCCCCCAGGTCTAACTCTCTCTCCTCCTCCCCCCCAGGTCTAACTCTCTCTCCTCCTCCCCCCCAGGTCTAACTCTCTCCTCTCCTCCTCCCCCCCAGGTCTAACTCTCTCCTCTCCTCCTCCCCCCCAGGTCTAACTCTCTCCTCTCCTCCTCCCCCCCAGGTCTAACTCTCTCCTCTCCTCCTCCCCCCCAGGTCTAACTCTCTCCTCTCCTCCTCCCCCCCAGGTCTAACTCTCTCCTCTCCTCCTCCCCCCCAGGTCTAACTCTCTCCTCTCCTCCTCCCCCCCAGGTCTAACTCTCTCTCCTCTCCTCTCCTCCTCCCCCAGGTCTAACTCTTTCTCCTCTCCTCTCCTCCTCCTCCCCCAGGTCTAACTCTCTCCTCTCCTCCTCCCCCCAGGTCTAACTCTCTCCTCTCCTCCTCCCCCCCAGGTCTAACTCTCTCCTCTCCTCCTCCCCCCCAGGTCTAACTCTCTCCTCTCCTCCTCCCCCCCAGGTCTAACTCTCTCCTCTCCTCCTCCCCCCCAGGTCTAACTCTCTCCTCTCCTCCTCCCCCCCAGGTCTAACTCTCTCCTCTCCTCCTCCCCCCCAGGTCTAACTCCTCTCCTCCTCCCCCCCAGGTCTAACTCTCTCTCCTCTCCTCTCCTCCTCCCCCCCAGGTCTAACTCTCTCTCCTCTCCTCTCCTCCTCCCCCCCAGGTCTAACTCTCTCTCCTCTCCTCTCCTCCTCCCCCCCAGGTCTAACTCTCTCTCCTCTCCTCTCCTCCTCCCCCCCAGGTCTAACTCTCTCTCCTCTCCTCTCCTCCTCCCCCCCAGGTCTAACTCTCTCTCCTCTCCTCTCCTCCTCCCCCCCAGGTCTAACTCTCTCTCCTCTCCTCTCCTCCTCCCCCCCAGGTCTAACTCTCTCTCCTCTCCTCTCCTCCTCCCCCAGGTCTAACTCTCTCCTCTCCTCTCCTCCCCCAGGTCTGGAGCGTGAGGTTATAGCAGACGACCTCCCCCACCCCTTTGGTCTGACTCAGTACCAGGACTACATCTATTGGACGGACTGGTCTCAGCGCAGCATCGAACGGGCCAATAAGACTTCGGGCCAGAACCGGACGGTCATCCAGGGTCACCTAGACTACGTGATGGACATCTTGGTCTTCCACTCGTCACGCCAGGGGGGCTGGAACGCCTGCGCCTCCACCAATGGGCAATGCTCACACCTCTGTCTGGCTGTACCAATCAGCAGCTTCGTCTGCGGATGCCCCGCCCACTTCTCCCTCAACTATGACAACAAGACCTGCAGTGGTGAGACACACACACACACACACACACAGACACACGGTACTAGGCCTGTAACTGGGCTGTAGCTCCCACAGCATAGCCAAGAAAAACAGCCACAGGCCATTATTCCTCCTCCACCAAACTTTACAGTTAGCACTATGAATTGGGGCAGGTAGCGATCTCCTGGCATCCTCCTAAACCCAGATTTGTCCGTCAGACTGTCAGATGGTGAAGCGTGATTCATGAGTGGTCCCGTGTGGCTCAGTTGGTAGAGCATGGCACTTGCAACGCCAGGGTTGTGGGTTCAATTCCCACGGGGGACCAGGGTTCAATTCCCACGTGGGGACCAGGATGAATATGTATGAACTTTCCAATTTGTAAGTCGCTCTGGATAAGAGCGTCTGCTAAACGACATAAATGTAAATGTAAATGTAATTCATCACTCCAGGGAAAGCGTTTCCACTGCCCAAGAGCTTTACACCACTCCAGCCGACGCTTGGCATTGCCCATGGTGATCTTAGGCTTGTGTGCGGCTGCTCGGCCACGGAAACCCATTTCATGAAGCTCCTAACAAACAGTCCTGGTGCTGACGTTGCTTCCAGAGGCAGTTTGGAACTCGGTTGCAACCGAGGACAGACGAGTTTTACTCGCTGCACTCAGCGGTTTCTGTGAGCTTGTGTGGTCTACCACTTCCCGGCTGAGCCGTTGTTGCTCCTAGACGTTTCCACTTCACAATAACAGCACTTACAGTTGACCCGGGGGGCAGCTCTAGCAGTTGACCGGGGGGGCAGCTCTAACAGTTGACCTGGGGGGCCCCCACGTCCTTCCTCCCGTTCAGTCAGAGTAATTGTTGTAATGGTCTCCTCCTCCTCCTCCTCCTCCAGCCCCCACGTCCTTCCTCCTGTTCAGTCAGAAGTCGGCCATTAACCGGATGGTGATGGATGAGCATCAGTCTCCGGACATCATCCTTCCCATCCACAGTCTGAGGAACGTCAGGGCCGTAGACTACGACCCGCTGGATAAACAGCTGTACTGGATCGACTCCAAACAGAACGCCATCCGCAGAGCGCAGGAGAACGGGAACATGGTAGGTGACCCCTGACCCCCGACCCGCTGACCCTGAACATGGTAGGTGACCCCCGACCCGCTGACTCTGAATATGGTAGGTGACCCCCGACCCGCTGACCCTGAACATGGTAGGTGACCCCCGACCCGCTGACCCTGAACACGGTAGGTGACCCCCGACCCGCTGACCCTGAACACGGTAGGTGACCCCCGACCCGCTGACCCTGAACATGGTAGGTGACCCCCGACCCGCTGACCCTGAACATGGTAGGTGACCCCCGACCCGCTGACCCTGAACATGGTAGGTGACCCCCGACCCGCTGACCCTGAACATGGTAGGTGACACCTGACCCCCGACCCGCTGACCCCGCCTCCATAAACCACATCCTATCAGAGTATGAGTTGACTGACAGCCTGTTCCTCCTATCAGAGTATGAGTTGACTGACGTCCTGTTCCTCCTATCAGAGTATGAGTTGACTGACGGCCTGTTCCTCCTATCAGAGTATGAGTTGACTGACGTCCTGTTCCTCCTATCAGAGTATGAGTTGACTGACGGCCTGTTCCTCCTATCAGAGTATGAGTTGACTGACGTCCTGTTCCTCCTATCCTATCAGAGTATGAGTTGACTGACGGCCTGTTCCTCCTATCAGAGTATGAGTTGACTGACGGCCTGTTCCTCCTATCAGAGTATGAGTTGACTGACAGCCTGTTCCTCCTATCAGAGTATGAGTTGACTGACGGCCTGTTCCTCCTATCAGAGTATGAGTTGACTGACGGCCTGTTCCTCCTATCAGAGTATGAGTTGACTGACGTCCTGTTCCTCCTATCCTATCAGAGTATGAGTTGACTGACGGCCTGTTCCTCCTATCAGAGTATGAGTTGACTGACGCCCTGTTCCTCCTATCCTATCAGAGTATGATTTGACTGACGGCCTGTTCCTCCAATCAGAGTATGACGGTGGTGTGGAGCCCAGTGGGCGGTCCTAACCTGGGCCTCCAGCCGTTTGACCTGAGCATCGACATCTACAGCCGCTTCATCTACTGGACCAGCGAGGTCACTAATGTTATCAACGTGACGAGGATCGACGGCCGCCGGGTGGGAGTGGTGCTGAGAGGAGAACACGACAGACCCAGAACCATCGTGGTCAACCCAGAGCGAGGGTTAGTAGTCGAGGAAACGCTGTGTGTGTCGTCTCCTTTCCTCTGTCGTCTCCTTTCCTCTGTCGTCTCCTTTCCTCTGTCGTCTCCTTTCCTCTGTCGTCTCCTTTCCTCTGTCGTCTCCTTTCCTCTGTCGTCTCCTTTCCTCTGTCGTCTCCTTTCCTCTGTCGTCTCCTTTCCTCTGTCGTCTCCTTTCCTCTGTCGTCTCCTTTCCTCTGTCGTCTCCTTTCCTCTGTCGTCTCTATTCCTCTGTCGTCTCCTTTCCTCTGTCGTCTCCTTTCCTCTGTCGTCTCCTTTCCTCTGTCGTCTCCTTTCCTCTGTCGTCTCTATTCCTCTGTCGTCTCTATTCCTCTGTCGTCTCCTTTCCTCTGTCGTCTCCTTTCCTCTGTCGTCTCCTTTCCTCTGTCGTCTCCTTTCCTCTGTCGTCTCCTTTCCTCTGTCGTCTCCTTTCCTCTGTCGTCTCTATTCCTCTGTCGTCTCCTTTCCTCTGTCGTCTCCTTTCCTCTGTCGTCTCTATTCCTCTGTCGTCTCTATTCCTCTGTCGTCTCTATTCCTCTGTCGTCTCTATTCCTCTGTCGTCTCTATTCCTCTGTCGTCTCCTTTCCTCTGTCGTCTCCTTTCCTCTGTCGTCTCCTTTCCTCTGTCGTCTCCTTTCCTCTGTCGTCTCCTTTCCTCTGTCGTCTATATTCCTCTGTCGTCTCTATTCCTCTGTCGTCTCCTTTCCTCTGTCGTCTCTATTCCTCTGTCGTCTCTATTCCTCTGTCGTCTATATTCCTCTGTCGTCTCTATTCCTCTGTCGTCTCCTTTCCTCTGTCGTCTATATTCCTCTGTCGTCTCCTTTCCTCTGTCGTCTATATTCCTCTGTCGTCTCTATTCCTCTGTCGTCTCCTTTCCTCTGTCGTCTCTATTCCTCTGTCGTCTCCTTTCCTCTGTCGTCTCCATTCCTCTGTCGTCTCCTTTCCTCTGTCGTCTATATTCCTCTGTCGTCTCTATTCCTCTGTCGTCTCCTTTCCTCTATCGTCTCCTTTCCTCTGTCGTCTATATTCCTCTGTCGTCTCCTTTCCACTGTCGTCTATATTCCTCTGTCGTCTATATTCCTCTGTCGTCTCCTTTCCTCTGTCGTCTCTATTCCTCTGTCGTCTCCTTTCCTCTGTCGTCTCCTTTCCTCTGTCGTCTATATTCCTCTGTCGTCTATATTCCTCTGTCAGCACAGTTGTTTTGTTGGGGGGTCACAGACAGACTCCTGTCCCAGAGAGGGGGGGTCCGTGTTGCCTCGTCGTGTTTTATTTGGCCCGTATGACGGGGGCTATATCCAAAGGATTCATCCGGAATAAATCTGAAAAGTATAATAATAGTTGGTAGAAATGAAAGGGAACAGTTTGGAGAATATTGTACAAATGATTAGACCAAAGATGGGGACACAACAGTTCACGTGACACGAGACTGAATCCAAACATCACACTGTTGATTTGATGGGCATTTTACATGTACTGTACCCTTCACCTCGTGTTGATAACGACATCCTGAAAAATGTGGGGTAGGACTCTTCCTGGAAAAATGTGGGGTAGGACTCTTCCTGGAAAAATGTGAGGTAGGACTCTTCCTGGAAAAATGTGGGGTAGGACTTTTCCTGGAAAAATGTGGGGTAGGACTCTTCCTGGAAAAATGTGAGGTAGGACTCTTCCTGGAAAAATGTGGGGTAGGACTTTTCCTGGAAAAATGTGGGGTAGGACTCTTCCTGGAAAAATGTGGGGTAGGACTCTTCCTGGAAAAATGTGGGGTAGGACTTTTCCTGGAAAAATGTGGGGTAGGACTCTTCCTGGAAAAATGTGGGGTAGGACTCTTCCTGGAAAAATGTGGGGTAGGACTCTTCCTGGAAAAATGTGGGGTAGGACTTTTCCTGGAAAAATGTGGGGTAGGACTCTTCCTGGAAAAATGTGAGGTAGGACTCTTCCTGGAAAAATGTGGGGTAGGACTCTTCCTGGAAAAATGTGGGGTAGGACTCTTCCTGGAAAAATGTGAGGTAGGACTCTTCCTGGAAAAATGTGGGGTAGGACTTTTCCTGGAAAAATGTGGGGTAGGACTCTTCCTGGAAAAATGTGAGGTAGGACTCTTCCTGGGGGAAAATGTGAGGTAGGACTCTTCCTGGGGGAAAATGTGAGGTAGGACTCTTCCTGGGGGAAAATGTGAGGTAGGACTCTTCCTGGGGGAAAATGTGAGATAGGACTCTTCCTGGGGGAAAATGTGAGGTAGGACTCTTCCTGGAAAAATTTGTGGGTGCAACATAAGACAAATACTCTTGTACCTCTCCAGATGGACACAGCCGTCGTGTCTGTTAATATTGTCTCTCTCTCTCTCCAGGTACATGTACTTCACCAATCTGCAGGATCGCAGTCCTAAGATAGAACGAGCGGCGCTGGACGGGACAGAGAGAGAGGTGCTGTTCTTCAGTGGCTTGGGGAAGCCCGTTGCCCTGGCCGTAGACAATGAGGTCGGCAAGCTGTTCTGGGCCGACTCCGACCTCCGACGCATCGAGAGCAGTGACCTATCAGGTGCCTACCAACCTCGCGTCATAGCCAATCACTGATCTGCTTGGCCGGGGTCATAGCCAATCACTGATCTGCCTGGCCGGGGTCATAGCCAATCACTGATCTGCCTGGCCGGGGTCATAGCCAATCACTGATCTGCCTGGCCGGGGTCATAGCCAATCACTGCGCTAGCTCCTTGGGGTCTTAACCAATCACTGATCTGCCTGGGCCTTGTCATAGTTCAATAGGGCTCCAGGAGAGGAGGGGGTGGTGTGGAGTGGGGGGAGGTAAAGGGAGAGGGTGGGGTGCAAAGTGAACACCATCAGCCTGGAGACCCCCTCATTGTGGAGACCCCCCCTCATTGTGGAGGCCCCCCCTCATTGTGGAGGCCCCCCCTCATTGTGGAGGCCCCCCCTCATTGTGGAGGCCCCCCCTCATTGTGGAGGCTCCCCCTCATTGTGGAGGCCCCCCCTCATTGTGGAGGCTCCCCCTCATTGTGGAGGCCCCCCCTCATTGTGGAGGCCCCCCCTCATTGTGGAGGCCCCCCTCATTGTGGAGGCCCCCCTCATTGTGGAGGCCCCCCTCATTGTGGAGGCCCCCCTCATTGTGGAGGCCCCCCCTCATTGTGGAGGCCCCCCCTCATTGTGGAGGCCCCCCCTCATTGTGGAGGCCCCCCCTCATTGTGGAGAGGCCCCCCTCATTGTGGAGGCCCCCCTCATTGTGGAGGCCCCCCCTCATTGTGGAGAGGCCCCCCTCATTGTGGAGAGGCCCCCCTCATTGTGGAGAGGCCCCCCTCATTGTGGAGAACCCCCTCAGGCTGATTTTAGGAGGAGTCAGATATTGGAGTTAACTACATTAGATGGTGTTTCACATTAGAACCTCCTGTCCTTATCTGGTTGTCTGGAGCAGTTTTCAGAGCCATCCTGATTATCTTGTCTCGTTAAGAAGTTACACCCTCACCGCTAGACCTTTACGTCTCTTCTCATTAGAACCTCCTGTCCTTATCTGGTTGTCTGGAGCAGCTTTCAGAGCCATCCTGATTATCTTGTCTCGTTAAGAAGTTCCCCCTCACCGCTAGACCTTTACGTCTCTTCTCATTGGAACCTCCTGTCCTTATCTGGTTGTCTGGAGCAGCTTTCAGAGCCATCCTGATTATCTTGTCTCGTTAAGAAGTTCCCCCTCACCGCTAGACCTTTACGTCTCTTCTCATTGGAACCTCCTGTCCTTATCTGGTTGTCTGGAGCAGCTTTCAGAGCCATCCTGATTATCTTGTCTCGTTAAGAAGTTCCCCCTCACCGCTAGACCTTTACGTCTCTTCTCATTGGAACCTCCTGTCCTTATCTGGTTGTCTGGAGCAGCTTTCAGAGCCATCCTGATTATCTTGTCTCGTTAAGAAGTTCCCCCTCACCGCTAGACCTTTACGTCTCTTCTCATTGGAACCTCCTGTCCTTATCTGGTTGTCTGGAGCAGTTTTCAGAGCCATCCTGATTATCTTGTCTCGTTAAGAAGTTCCCCCTCACCGCTAGACCGTTAAGTCTCTTCTCATTCTCAGACTGCAGTTAGACTCTTCTTCTGTCCTCCGTTTAATGTTCTGTTACCTCTCCATCCTCTCTTTTCCTTCCTCTCCTTAGTTCTCCTTCCTCTCTCCTCAGTTGTCCTTCCTCTCTCCTCAGTTCTCCTTCCTCTCTCCTCAGTTGTCCTTCCTCTCTCCTCAGTTGTCCTTCCTCTCTCCTCAGTTGTCCTTCCTCTCTCCTCAGTTGTCCTTCCTCTCTCCTCAGTTGTCCTTCCTCTCTCCTCAGTTGTCCTTCCTCTCTCCTCAGTTCTCCTTCCTCTCTCCTTAGTTGTCCTTCCTCTCTCCTCAGTTGTCCTTCCTCTCTCCTCAGTTGTCCTTCCTCTCTCCTCAGTTGTCCTTCCTCTCTCCTCAGTTGTCCTTCCTCTCTCCTCAGTTGTCCTTCCTCTCTCCTCAGTTCTCCTTCCTCTCTCCTCAGTTCTCCTTCCTCTCTCCTTAGTTGTCCTTCCTCTCTCCTCAGTTGTCCTTCCTCTCTCCTCAGTTCTCCTTCCTCTCTCCTCAGTTGTCCTTCCTCTCTCCTCAGTTGTCCTTCCTCTCTCCTCAGTTCTCCTTCCTCTCTCCTCAGTTGTCCTTCCTCTCTCCTCAGTTGTCCTTCCTCTCTCTCCTCAGTTGTCCTTCCTCTCTCCTCAGTTGTCCTTCCTCTCTCCTCAGTTGTCCTTCCTCTCTCCTCAGTTGTCCTTCCTCTCTCCTCAGTTGTCCTTCCTCTCTCCTCAGTTGTCCTTCCTCTCTCCTCAGTTGTCCTTCCTCTCTCCTCAGTTGTCCTTCCTCTCTCCTCAGTTCTCCTTCCTCTCTCCTTAGTTGTCCTTCCTCTCTCCTCAGTTGTCCTTCCTCTCTCCTCAGTTGTCCTTCCTCTCTCCTCAGTTGTCCTTCCTCTCTCCTCAGTTGTCCTTCCTCTCTCCTCAGTTGTCCTTCCTCTCTCCTCAGTTCTCCTTCCTCTCTCCTCAGTTCTCCTTCCTCTCTCCTTAGTTGTCCTTCCTCTCTCCTCAGTTGTCCTTCCTCTCTCCTCAGTTCTCCTTCCTCTCTCCTCAGTTGTCCTTCCTCTCTCCTCAGTTGTCCTTCCTCTCTCCTCAGTTCTCCTTCCTCTCTCCTCAGTTGTCCTTCCTCTCTCCTCAGTTGTCCTTCCTCTCTCTCCTCAGTTGTCCTTCCTCTCTCCTCAGTTGTCCTTCCTCTCTCCTCAGTTGTCCTTCCTCTCTCCTCAGTTGTCCTTCCTCTCTCCTCAGTTGTCCTTCCTCTCTCCTCAGTTGTCCTTCCTCTCTCCTCAGTTGTCCTTCCTCTCTCCTCAGTTGTCCTTCCTCTCTCCTCAGTTGTCCTTCCTCTCTCCTCAGTTGTCCTTCCTCTCTCCTCAGTTGTCCTTCCTCTCTCCTCAGTTGTCCTTCCTCTCTCTCCTCAGTTGTCCTTCCTCCGTTCCTTCACTTCCTGACCCTTTTACCCTCTTCCATGTTTTGCCCCTCCCCCTCCTCCAGGAGCCAATCGTATAGTGATTGAGGACTCCAACATCCTCCAGCCGGTTGGTCTGACGGTGTTTGGTAACCACCTGTACTGGATCGACCGTCAGCAGCAGATGATTGAACGCATAGACAAGACGACCAGGGAGGGAAGGACCAAGATCCAGGCTCGCATCGCCTCTCTCAGCGACATTCACGCTGTCTACGACCTCGACATGAGAGAGTACAGTAAGTACCCTGACCTCTGACCCCTCTCTCAGCGACATTCCCGCTGTCTACGACCTCGACATGAGAGAGTACAGTAAGTACCCTGACCTCTGACCCCTCTCTCAGCGACATTCACGCTGTCTACGACCTCGACATGAGAGAGTACAGTAAGTACCCTGACCTCTGACCCCTCTCTCAGCGACATTCACGCTGTCTACGACCTCGACATGAGAGAGTACAGTAAGTACCCTGACCTCTGACCCCTCTCTCAGCGACATTCACGCTGTCTACGACCTCGACATGAGAGAGTACAGTAAGTACCCTGACCTCTGACCCCTCTCTCAGCGACATTCACGCTGTCTACGACCTCGACATGAGAGAGTACAGTAAGTACCCTGACCTCTGACTCGCTGACCCCTGACCTCTACTCAGCAGCTAGACATGAGAGTACAGTAAGTACCCTGACCTCTAACCCCTCTACTCAGCAGCTAGACATGAGAGTACAGTAAGTACCCTGACCTCTGACCTCTACTCAGCAGCTAGACATGAGAGTACAGTAAGTACCCTGACCTTTGACCCCCTGACCTCTACTCAGCAGCTAGACTTGAGAGTACAGTAAGTACCCTGACCTCTGACCCCTCTACTCAGCAGCTAGACATGAGAGTACAGTAAGTACCCTGACCTCTAACCCCCTGACCCCTCTACTCAGCAGCTAGACATGAGAGTACAGTAAGTACCCTGACCTCTACTCAGCAGCTAGACATGAGAGTACAGTAAGTACCCTGACCCCTGACCTCTACTCAGCAGCTAGACATGAGAGTACAGTAAGTACCCTGACCCCTGACCTCTACTCAGCAGCTAGACATGAGAGTACAGTAAGTACCCTGACCCCTGACCCCTCTACTCAGCAGCTAGACATGAGAGTACAGTAAGTACCCTGACCTCTGACCCCTCTACTCAGCAGCTAGACATGAGAGTACAGTAAGTACCCTGACCTCTAACCCCCTGACCCCTCTACTCAGCAGCTAGACATGAGTACAGTAAGTACCCTGACCTCTGACCCCTCTACTCAGCAGCTAGATATGAGAGTACAGTCAGTACCCTGACCTCTAACCCCCTGACCCCTCTACTCAGCAGCTAGACATGAGTACAGTAAGTACCCTGACCTCTGACCCCTGACCCCTCTACTCAGCAGCTAGACATGAGAGTACAGTCAGTACCCTGACCTCTAACCCCCTGACCCCTCTACTCAGCAACTAGACATGAGAGTACAGTAAGTACCCTGACCTCTGACCCCTGACCCCTCTACTCAGCAGCTAGACATGAGAGTACAGTAAGTACCCTGACCTCTGACCCCTGACCCCTCTACTCAGCAGCTAGACATGAGAGTACAGTAAGTACCCTGACCTCTAACCCCCTGACCCCTCTACTCAGCAACTAGACATGAGAGTACAGTAAGTACCCTGACCTCTGACCCCTGACCCCTCTACTCAGCAGCTAGACATGAGAGTACAGTAAGTACCCTGACCCCTGACCCCTCTACTCAGCAGCTAGACATGAGAGTACAGTAAGTACCCTGACCTCTGACCCCTGACCCCTCTACTCAGCAGCTAGACATGAGAGTACAGTAAGTACCCTGACCTCTAACCCCCTGACCCCTCTACTCAGCAGCTAGACATGAGAGTACAGTAAGTACCCTGACCTCTGACCCTTGACCTCTACTCAGCAGCTAGACATGAGTACAGTAAGTACCCTGACCTGACCCCTCTACTCAGCAGCTAGACATGAGTACAGTAAGTACCCTGACCTCTGACCCCTGACCCCTCTACTCAGCAGCTAGACATGAGAGTACAGTCAGTACCCTGACCTCTAACCCCCTGACCCCTCTACTCAGCAGCTAGACATGAAAGTACAGTAAGTACCCTGACCTCTAACCCCTGACCCCTCTACTCAGCAGCTAGACATGAGAGTACAGTAAGTACCCTGACCTCTGCGAGTGGTCTGACTGAGGCAGGTGTTAGATTAGATCTATGAGTGGTCTGTCCGAGGCAGGTGTTAGATTAGACCTACGAGTGGTCTGACCGAGGCAGGTTTTAGATCTACGAGTGGTCTGACCGAGGCAGGTGTTAGATTAGATCTACGAGTGGTCTAACCGAGGCAGGTGTTTGATTAGACCTACGAGTGGTCTGACCGAGGCAGGTGTTAGATCTACGAGTGGTCTGACCGAGGCAGGTCTTAGATTAGACCTACGAGTGGTCTGACCGAGGCAGGTGTTAGATTAGATCTATGAGTGGTCTGACCGAGGCAGGTGTTAGATTAGATCTATGAGTGGTCTGACCGAGGCAGGTGTTAGACCTACGAGTGGTCTGACCGAGGCAGGTGTTAGATTAGATCTACGAGTGGTCTAACCGAGGCAGGTGTTAGATTAGATCTGCGAGTGGTCTAACCGAGGCAGGCGTTAGACCTACGAGTGGTCTGACCGAAGCAGGTGTTAGATTAGACCTGCGAGTGGTCTAACCGAGGCAGGTGTTAGATTAGACCTATGAGTGGTCTGACCGAGGCAGGCGTTAGATTAGATCTACGAGTGGTCTGACCGAGGCAGGCGTTAGACCTACGAGTGGTCTGACCGAGGCAGGCGTTAGATTAGATCTACGAGTGGTCTGACCGAGGCAGGCGTTAGATTAGACCTGCGAGTGGTCTGTCCGAGGCAGGTGTTAGATTAAACCTGCGAGTGGTCTGTCCGAGGCAGGTGTTAGATTAGACCTATGAGTGGTCTGACTGAGGCAGGCGTTAGATTAGACCTACGAGTGGTCTGACTGAGGCAGGCGTTAGATTAGACCTACGAGTGGTCTGACCGAGGCAGGTGTTAGATTAGACCTATGAGTGGTCTGTCCGAGGCAGGTGTTAGATTAGACCTACGAGTGGTCTGACTGAGGCAGGCGTTAGATTAGACCTACGAGTGGTCTGTCCGAGGCATGCGTTAGATTAGATCTATGAGTGGTCTGTCCGAGGCAGGCGTTAGATTAGACCTACGAGTGGTCTGACCGAGGCAGGTGTTAGATCTATGAGTGGTCTGACCGAGGCAGGTGTTAGATTAGACCTACGAGTGGTCTGTCCGAGGCAGGTGTTAGATTAGACCTACGAGTGGTCTGACCGAGGCAGGTGTTCGACATACGAGTGGTCTGACCGAGGCAGGTGTTAGATTAGATCTACGAGTGGTCTGACCGAGGCAGGTGTTAGACCTACGAGTGGTCTGACCGAGGCAGGTGTTAGATCTACGAGTGGTCTGTCCGAGGCAGGTGTTAGATTAGACCTATGAGTGGTCTGACTGAGGCAGGTGTTAGATCTACGAGTGGTCTGACCGAGGCAGGTGTTAGATTAGATCTACGAGTGGTCTGACCGAGGCAGGTGTTAGATTAGACCTACGAGTGGTCTGACTGAGGCAGGTGTTAGATTAGATCTACGAGTGGTCTGACCGAGGCAGGTGTTAGATTAGACCTGCGAGTGGTCTGACTGACGCAGGTGTTAGATTAGACCTACGAGTGGTCTGACCGAGGCAGGTGTTAGATCTATGAGTGGTCTGACCGAGGCAGGTGTTAGATCTACGAGTGGTCTGACCGAGGCAGGTGTTAGATTAGATCTACGAGTGGTCTGACCGAGGCAGGTGGTAGATTAGACCTACGAGTGGTCTGACCGAGGCAGGTGTTAGATCTACGAGTGGTCTGACCGAGGCAGGTGTTAGATTAGATCTACGAGTGGTCTGACCGAGGCAGGTGTTAGACCTACGAGTGGTCTGACCGAGGCAGGTGTTAGATTAGATCTACGAGTGGTCTGACCGAGGCAGGTGGTAGATTAGACCTACGAGTGGTCTGACCGAGGCAGGTGTTAGATCTACGAGTGGTCTGACCGAGGCAGGTGTTAGATTAGATCTACGAGTGGTCTGACCGAGGCAGGTGTTAGACCTACGAGTGGTCTGACCGAGGCAGGTGTTAGACCTACGAGTGGTCTGACCGAGGCAGGTGTTAGACCTACGAGTGGTCTGACCGAGGCAGGTGTTAGACCTACGAGTGGCCTGACCGAGGCAGGTGTTAGACCTACGAGTGGTCTGACCGAGGCAGGTGTTAGACCTACGAGTGGTCTGACCGAGGCAGGTGTTAGACCTACGAGTGGTCTGACCGAGGAAGGTGTTAGACCTACGAGTGGTCTGACCGAGGCAGGTGTTAGATTAGATCTACGAGTGGTCTGACCGAGGCAGGTGTTAGATTAGATCTACGAGTGGTCTGACCGAGGCAGGTGTTAGATTAGACCTACGAGTGGTCTGACCGAGGCAGGTGTTAGATCTACGAGTGGTCTGACCGAGGCAGGTGTTAGATTAGATCTACGAGTGGTCTGACCGAGGCAGGTGTTAGACCTACGAGTGGTCTGACCGAGGCAGGTGTTAGACCTACGAGTGGTCTGACCGAGGCAGGTGTTAGATCTACGAGTGGTCTGACCGAGGCAGGTGTTAGACCTGGGAGTGGTCTGACCGAGGCAGGCGTTAGACCTACGAGTGTTCTGACCGAGGCAGGTGTTAGACCTACTTTTGGTCTGACCGAGGCAGGTGTTAGATTAGACCTGCGAGTGGTCTGACCGAGGCAGGTGTTAGATTAGATCTACGGGTGGTCTGACCGAGGCAGGTGTTAGATTAGATCTACGAGTGGTCTGACCGAGGCAGGTGTTAGATTAGATCTACGGGTGGTCTGACCGAGGCAGGTGTTAGATTAGATCTACGAGTGGTCTGACCGAGGCAGGCATTAGATTAGATCTACGAGTGGTCTGACCGAGGCAGGTGTTAGATTAGATCTACGGGTGGTCTGACCGAGGCAGGTGTTAGATTAGATCTACGAGTGGTCTGACCGAGGCAGGCATTAGATTAGATCTACGAGTTGTCTGACCGAGGCAGGCGTTAGACCACAAGTGTTGTCAAGTGCAACATTAATAACGATGGTTTGGGGAAACAGCTCAGAGATTTAACGGTGCCCCTAAGGTTCTAACGATGAACTTAGACTTAAGATAGTACTGGGCCCGTTTCCCCAAACCAACGGGCCCAGTACTAGTATAGGGCTGTTGACCCCCGCCTGGTCTCAGAGCTCAACTTTCTCCATGTTGTTCCTGACCTCTGACCTCACTCCTCTCCTTCAGGTAAGCACCCTTGTACCTGGGACAACGGAGGCTGTTCTCACATCTGTATCGTCAAGGGAGACGGAACCACACGCTGCTCCTGTCCTGTTCATCTGGTCCTGCTGCAGAATGAACTCTCCTGTGGAGGTAGAACCCCTGACCTCTGACCCTGCGCTACTGGTCACAGCTTTACACTTGATAGTGAACTATGGAGATGGACTGACATGAAATGATATCCCTACCACAACACTTAGTGTTGTGTGTTGGTCAGATGTGAACACAGGATTAAAATGCTCCTCCCCTCCCCCAGAACCCCCCACCTGTTCCCCAGAACAGATGTAACCCGTCTCCCCTCCCCAAGAACCCCCCACCTGTTCCCCAGAACAGATGTAACCCGTCTCCCCTCCCCAAGAACCCCCCACCTGTTCCCCAGAACAGATGTAACCCGTCTCCCCTCCCCAAGAACCCCCCACCTGTTCCCCAGAACAGATGTAACCCGTCTCCCCTCCCCAAGAACCCCCCACCTGTTCCCCAGAACAGATGTAACCCGTCTCCCCTCCCCAAGAACCCCCCACCTGTTCCCCAGAACAGTTGTAACCCGTCTCTCCTTCCCCAGAACAGTTGTAACCCGTCTCTCCTCCTCCAGAACAGTTGTAACCTGTCTCTCCTCCTCCAGAACAGTTGTAACCTGTCTCTCCTCCTCCAGAACAGTTGTAACCTGTCTCTCCTCCTCCAGAACAGTTGTAACCTGTCTCTCCTCCTCCAGAACAGTTGTAACCCGTCTCTCCTCCTCCAGAACAGTTGTAACCTGTCTCTCCTCCTCCAGAACAGTTGTAACCCGTCTCTCCTCCCCCAGAACAGTTGTAACCTGTCTCTCCTCCTCCAGAACAGTTGTAACCTGTCTCTCCTCCAGAACAGTTGTAACCTGTCTCTCCTCCCCCAGAACAGTTGTAACCCGTCTCTCCTCCTCCAGAACAGTTGTAACCCGTCTCTCCTCCAGAACAGTTGTAACCCGTCTCTCCTCCTCCAGAACAGTTGTAACCCGTCTCTCCTCCCCCAGAACAGTTGTAACCCGTCTCTCCTCCCCCAGAACAGTTGTAACCTGTCTCTCTTCCCCCAGAACAGTTGTAACCCGTCTCTCCTCCTCCAGAACAGTTGTAACCCGTCTCTCCTCCTCCAGAACAGTTGTAACCCGTCTCTCCTCCTCCAGAACAGTTGTAACCCGTCTCTCCTCCTCCAGAACAGGTGTAACCCGTCTCTCCTCCTCCAGAACAGGTGTAACCCGTCTCTCCTCCTCCAGAACAGGTGTAACCCGTCTCTCCTCCTCCAGAACAGTTGTAACCCGTCTCTCCTCCTCCAGAACAGTTGTAACCTGTCTCTCCTCCTCCAGAACAGTTGTAACCTGTCTCTCCTCCTCCAGAACAGTTGTAACCTGTCTTTCCTCCTCCAGAACAGTTGTAACCTGTCTCTCCTCCCTCAGAACAGTTGTAACCCGTCTCTCCTCCCCCAGAACAGTTGTAACCTGTCTCTCCTCCTCCAGAACAGTTGTAACCTGTCTCTCCTCCTCCAGAACAGTTGTAGCCTGTCTCTCCTCCTCCAGAACAGTTGTAACCTGTCTCTCCTCCTCCAGAACAGTTGTAACCCGTCTCTCCTCCCCCAGAACAGTTGTAACCTGTCTCTCCTCCTCCAGAACAGTTGTAACCTGTCTCTCCTCCTCCAGAACAGTTGTAACCCGTCTCTCCTCCCCCAGAACAGTTGTAACCCGTCTCTCCTCCCCCAGAACAGTTGTAACCCGTCTCTCCTCCTCCAGAACAGTTGTAACCTGTCTCTCCTCCAGAACAGTTGTAACCCGTCTCTCCTCCCCCAGAACAGTTGTAACCCGTCTCTCCTCCTCCAGAACAGTTGTAACCTGTCTCTCCTCCTCCAGAACAGTTGTAACCCGTCTCTCCTCCTCCAGAACAGTTGTAACCTGTCTCTCCTCCTCCAGAACAGTTGTAACCTGTCTCTCCTCTTCCAGAACAGTTGTAACCCGTCTCTCCTCCTCCAGAACAGTTGTAACCCGTCTCTCCTCCTCCAGAACAGTTGTAACCTGTCTCTCCTCCTCCAGAACAGTTGTAACCCGTCTCTCCTCTCCTCCTCCAGAACAGTTGTAACCTGTCTCTCCTCCTCCAGAACAGTTGTAACCTGTCTCTCCTCCTCCAGAACAGTTGTAACCTGTCTCTCCTCCTCCAGAACAGTTGTAACCTGTCTCTCCTCCTCCAGAACAGTTGTAACCCGTCTCTCCTCCCCCAGAACCCCCCACCTGTTCCCCAGAACAGTTCTCCTGTGTATCCGGGGAGGTGGACTGTATCCCCCACGCGTGGCGGTGTGACGGCTACCCAGAGTGTGACGACAGCAGTGATGAGGGAGACTGTCCTGTCTGTTCAGATTCAGAGTTTCAGTGTGACTCCAGACAGTGTGTTGACCTCGGCCTCCGCTGCAACGGGGAGGTCAACTGTCAGGATCGCTCAGACGAGAACAAATGTGAAGGTAAGACAGGAACACAGAGAGAGAGACATCTCACACACACACACACACACACACACACACACACACACACACACTGTCAGGACCGCTGTGATGAGAACAAGTGTGAAGGTAAGAGTAGCAATAAGAAGTCTAATGTAGATTTCTACTGAACCTGGTTTAACCCTGGTTTAATTTCTTGTTAACGTGGTTTAACCTGGTTTAAACCTGGTTTAATTTCTTGTTAACGTGGTTTAACCTGGTTTAATTTCTTGTTAACGTGGTTTAACCCTCTCCTCTCCAGTGCGTTGCTCCCCAGACCACTTCAGCTGTTCTAGCGGTCAGTGTGTTGGGAAACATCAGAAATGTGATCACTCTACAGACTGCTCTGACAACTCGGACGAGATGGGCTGCTGTAAGTCTATATAGATCATAGATCTGATCCTAGGACAGTTTCTCTCATGAGGAAGAGGTGGTTTTTATATAGTGTGTCTAAATGATAGATCTGATCCTAGGCCAGTTCCTCTCATGAGGAAGAGGTGGTTTTTCTATAGTGTGTCTAAATGACAGATCTGATCCTAGGCCAGTTCCTCTCATGAGGAAGAGGTGGTTTTTCTATAGTGTGTCTAAATGACAGATCTGATCCTAGGCCAGTTCCTCTCATGAGGAAGAGGTGGTTTTTCTATAGTGTGTCTAAATGACAGATCTGATCCTAGGCCAGTTCCTCTCATGAGGAAGAGGTGGTTTTTCTATAGTGTGTCTAAATGACAGATCTGATCCTAGGCCAGTTCCTCTCATGAGGAAGAGGTGGTTTTTCTATAGTGTGTCTAAATGACAGATCTGATCCTAGGCCAGTTCCTCTCATGAGGAAGAGGTGGTTTTTCTATAGTGTGTCTAAATGACAGATCTGATCCTAGGCCAGTTCCTCTCATGAGGAAGAGGTGGTTTTTCTATAGTGTGTCTAAATGACAGATCTGATCCTAGGCCAGTTCCTCTCATGAGGAAGAGGTGGTTTTTCTATAGTGTGTCTAAATGATGGGGTGAAGAATGTGTTCCAACTAACTGCCTTAAAAGGTAGTATTTTACCTGCTGGATCTCTCAACGAAACATGGAATAATGTCATTCTAGTAAGCTTCTCCTCTGTGCCCTCCTCCTCTGCCCCTCCCTCCTCTGCCCCCCCTCCTCCTCGGCCCCCCCTCCTCCTCGGCCCCCCCTCCTCCTCGGCCCCCCCTCCTCCTCTGCCCCCTCCCTCCCTCCTCTGCCCCCCCTCCTCCTCTGCCCCTCCCTCCTCTGCCCCTCCCTCCCTCCTCTGCCCCTCCCTCCCTCCTCTGCCCCTCCCTCCTCTGCCCCTCCCTCCTCTGCCCCTCCCTCCTCCTCTGCCCCTCCCTCCTCTGCCCCTCCCTCCCTCCTCTGCCCCCTCCCTCCCTCCTCTGCCCCTCCCTCCCTCCTCTGCCCCTCCCTCCCTCCTCTGCCCCTCCCTCCCTCCTCTGCCCCTCCCTCCTCTGCCCCTCCCTCCCTCCTCTGCCCCTCCCTCCTCTGCCCCTCCCTCCCTCCTCTGCCCCTCCCTCCCTCCTCTGCCCCTCCCTCCCTCCTCTGCCCCTCCCTCCTCCTCTGCCCCTCCCTCCCTCCTCTGCCCCTCCCTCCTCCTCTGCCCCTCCCTCCCTCCTCTGCCCCCCCTCCTCCTCTGCCCCCCCCTCCTCCTCTGCCCCTCCCTCCTCCTCTGCCCCTCCCTCCTCCTCTGCCCCTCCCTCCTCCTCTGCCCCTCCCTCCTCTGCCCCCCCCTCTGCCCCCCCCTCTGCCCCCCCCTCTGCCCCTCCTCCTCTGCCCCCCCCTCTGCCCCCCCCTCTGCCCCTCCCTCCTCCTCTGCCCCTCCCTCCTCCTCTGCCCTCCCTCCTCCTCTGCCCCTCCCTCCTCTGCCCCCCCTCCTCCTCTGCCCCTCCCTCCTCCTCTGCCCCGCCCTCCTCCTCTGCCCCGCCCTCCTCCTCTGCCCCGCCCTCCTCCTCTGCCCCGCCCTCCTCCTCTGCCCCGCCCTCCCTCCTCTGCCCCGCCCTCCCTTCTCTGCCCCGCCCTCCCTCCTCTGCCCCGCCCTCCCTCCTCTGCCCCGCCCTCCTCCTCTGCCCCGCCCTCCTCCTCTGCCCCGCCCTCCTCCTCTGCCCCGCCCTCCTCCTCTGCCCCGCCCTCCCTCCTCTGCCCCTCCCTCCTCCTCTGCCCCTCCCTCCCTCCTCTGCCCCCCCCTCCTCCTCTGCCCCTCCCTCCTCCTCTGCCCCTCCCTCCTCCTCTGCCCCTCCCTCCCTCCTCTGCCCCGCCCTCCCTCCTCTGCCCCGCCCTCCCTCCTCTGCCCCTCCCTCCCTCCTCTGCCCCTCCCTCCCTCCTCTGCCCCTCCCTCCCTCCTCTGCCCCTCCCTCCCTCCTCTGCCCCTCCCTCCTCTGCCCCTCCCTCCCTCCTCTGCCCCCCCCTCCTCTGCCCCTCTGCCCCTCTGCCCCTCTGCCTCTGCCCCTCCCTCCCTCTGCCCTCCCTCCTCTGCCCCTCCCTCCCTCCTCTGCCCCTCCCTCCCTCCTCTGCCCCTCCCTCCCTCTGCCCCTCCCTCCTCCTCTGCCCCCCCTCCTCCTCTGCCCCCCCTCCTCCTCTGCCCCCCCTCCTCCTCTGCCCCCCCTCCTCCTCTGCCCCCCCTCCTCCTCTGCCCCTCCCTCCTCTGCCCCTCCCTCCTCTGCCCCTCCCTCCCTCCTCTGCCCCCTCCCTCCCTCCTCTGCCCCCTCCCTCCCTCCTCTGCCCCCCCTCCTCCTCTGCCCCTCCCTCCCTCCTCTGCCCCTCCCTCCCTCCTCTGCCCCTCCCTCCCTCCTCTGCCCCTCCCTCCCTCCTCTGCCCCTCCCTCCTCTGCCCCCTCCCCCCCCCCCCCCCCCCCAGACCCGACAGAAGAGCCGTCCTCCCAGCCCACCAACACCATCGGCTCCATTGTGGGCGTTGTCATGGCGCTGTTTGTGGTGGGTGCCATCTACCTGGTGTGCCAGCGTGTCCTCTGTCCCCAGATGAAGGACGACAGGGAGACGGTAACCAATGACCTGGTGGTCCACGGGCCCTCTGTTTCTCTGGGTTATGTACCTCACCCTGCCTCTCTGTCCGGGTCTCTGCCAGGTAGGACCACACACACACACCAGACACACACCCACCAGACACACACCAGACACACACCCACCACACACACCCACCAGACACACACCCACCAGACACACACCAGACACACACACCACACACACCCCACACACACACCCCACACACACACACCACACACACCAGACACACACACACCACACCCCACACACACCAGACACACACAGACACACACACCAGACACACACCCACCACACACACCAGACACACACCACACCACACACACCAGACACACACCAGACACACACCAGACACACACCAGACACACACCAGACACACACCAGACACACACCAGACACACACCAGACACCCACCACACACACCAGACACCCACCACACACACCAGACACCACACCAGACACACACCAGACACCCACCACACACACCAGACACCCACCACACACACCAGACACCCACCACACACACCAGACACCCACCACACACACCAGACACCCACCACACACACCAGACACCACACACACCCACCAGACACACACCCACCAGACACACACCCACCACACACACCAGACACCCACCACACACCCACCAAACACCACACACACCCACCAGACACACACCCACCACACACCAGACACACACCAGACACACACCCACCACACACACCAGACACCCACCACACACACCAGACACCCACCAGACACACACCAGACACACACCAGACACACACCACACACACCAGACACACCCCACACACACCACACCCCACACCACACCACACCAGACACACACCCCACACCACACACACCACACACACACCAGACACACCACACACACCAGACACACACCACACCACACACACACCAGACACACACCAGACACACCCCAGACACACCCCAGACACACCCCAGACACACCCCAGACACACCCCAGACACACCCCAGACACACCCCACACACACCACACCCCACACACACCACACCAGACACACACCAGACACACCCCCCACACACCCCACACACACCCCACACACACACCACACACACACCACACACACACCACACACACACCACACACACCAGACACACACCACACCAGACACACACCACACCAGACACACACCAGACACACACCACACCACACACACCAGACACACACCAAACACACACCACACCACACACACCAGACACACACCAAACACACACCACACCACACACACCAGACACACACCAAACACACACCACACCACACACACCAGACACACACCAAACACACACCACACCACACACACCAGACACACACCACACCACACACACCAGACACACACCACACCACACCACACACACCAGACACCACACCAGACACCACACCACACCACACCACACACACCAGACACACACCACACCAGACACCACACCACACCAGACACCACACCACACCAGACACACACCACACCAGACACCACACCAGACACACACCAGACACACACCAGACACACACCAGACACACACCACACCACACACACCAGACACACACCAAACACACACCACACCACACACACCAGACACACACCACACCACACCACACCACACACACCAGACACACACCACACCACACACACCAGACACACACCACACCACACACACCACACACACCAGACACACACCAGACACACACCACACCACACACACCACACACACCAGACACACACCACACCACACACACCACACACACCAGACACACACCAGACACACACCATACCACACACACCAGACACACACCAGACACACACCAGACACACACCACACAGACACACACCAGACACACACCACACAGACACACACCAGACACACACCACACAGACACACACCAGACACACCCCACACACACCCCACACACACCACACCACACACACCAGACACACACCAGACACACACCACACACACCAGACACACACCAGACACACACCAGACACACACCAGACACACACCAGACACACACCAGACACACCACACACACCACACCAGACACACACCACACCAGACACACACCAGACACACACCACACACACCACACCAGACACACACCACACCAGACACACACCACACCAGACACACACCACACCAGACACACACCAGACACCAGACACACACCAGACACCAGACACACACCAGACACCAGACACACACCAGACACCAGACACACACCAGACACACACCAGACACACACCAGACACACACCACACACACCACACCACACACACCACACACACACCAGACACACACCAGACACACACCACACACCACACACACACACCAGACACACACCACACACCACACACCACACACACCAGACACACACCACACCACACACACCACACACACCAGACACACACCACACCACACCACACCACACCACACACACCAGACACACACCAGACACACACACACCAGACACACACCACACAGACACACCCCACACACACCCCACACACACCCCACACACACCACACCACACACACACCACACACACCAGACACACACCAGACACACACCAGACACACACCAGACACACACCAGACACACACCAGACACACACCAGACACACACCAGACACACACCAGACACACCACACACACCACACCAGACACACACCACACCAGACACACACCACACCAGACACACACCACACACACCACACACACCACACCAGACACACACCACACCAAACACACACCAGACACACACCAGACACACACCACACAGACACACACCAGACACACACCACACAGACACACCCCACACACACCCCACACACACCACACCACACACACCAGACACACACCAGACACACACCAGACACACACCAGACACACACCAGACACACACCAGACACACACCAGACACACACCAGACACACACCACACAGACACACACCACACAGACACACACCACACAGACACACCCCACACACACCACACCACACACACCAGACACACACCAGACACACACCAGACACACACCAGACACACACCAGACACACACCAGACACACACCAGACACACACCAGACACACACCAGACACACACCACACCAGACACACACCACACCAGACACACACCACACCAGACACACACCACACCAGACACACACCACACCAGACACACACCACACCAGACACACACCACACCAGACACACACCACACCAGACACACACCACACACACCACACACACCACACCAGACACACACCACACCAAACACCAGACACACACCAGACACACACCACACAGACACACACCAGACACACCCCACACACACCCCACACACACCACACCACACACACCAGACACACACCAGACACACACCAGACACACACCAGACACACACCAGACACACACCAGACACACACCAGACACACACCAGACACACACCAGACACACACCAGACACACCAGACACACACCACACCAGACACACACCACACCAGACACACACCACACCACACACACCACACCAGACACACACCACACCAGACACACACCAGACACACACCACACACACCACACCAGACACACACCACACCAGACACACACCAGACACACACCAGACACACACCACACACACCAAACACACACCAGACACACACCAGACACACACCAACCCAGACACACACCAGACACACACCAGACACACACCAGACACACACCAGACACACACCACACACACCACACACACCACACCAGACACACACCACACCAGACACACACCAGACACACACCAGACACACACCACACACACCAAACACACACCAGACACACCAAACACACACCAGACACACACCAGACACACACCACACCACAGACAGGTGGATCAGCTCCTAGAGAGATATTACCATCTGTAGCTACAATCTGTGACCAATACAATTTGATTTGAAACCCCAGTCCAAACCTCATAAACTCAGGCCCAACCTGTTTACTGTGTTATATGATAAATACTTGATTGTCTTTGGGTCGTTGACTTCCTGCTACTTTGGGTCGTTGACTTCCTGCTACTTTGGGTTGTTGACTTCCTGCTACTT
>NW_026600301.1:347500-387500 GCF_029448725.1 Salvelinus fontinalis | reverse complement strand
TCCATCCATCCCTCTCTGTCTTCTCTCCTCTCCTGTCTCCTCCCTCCATCCATCCCTCTCTGTCTTCTCTCCTCTCCTGTCTCCTCCCTCCATCCATCCCTCTCTGTCTCCTCTCCTCTCTTCTCTCCTCCATCCATCCCTCTCTGTCTTCTCTCCTCCCTCCATCCCTCTCTGTCTCCTCTCTTCTCTCCTCCATCCACCCCTCTCTGTCTCCTCCCTCCATCCATCCCTCTCTGTCTCCTCTCTTCTCTCCTCCATCCACCCCTCTCTGTCTCCTCCCTCCATCCATCCCTCTCTGTCTCCTCTCCTCTCTTCTCTCCTCCATCCATCCCTCTCTGTCTTCTCTCCTCCCTCCATCCACCCCTCTCTGTCTCCTCTCTTCTCTCCTCCATCCATCCCTCTCTGTCTCCTCTCCTCTCTCTCCTCTCTTCTCTCCTCCCTCCATCCATCCCTCTCTGTCTTCTCTCCTCTCCTCTCTTCTCTCCTCCATACATCCCTCTCTGTCTCCTCTCTCCTCTGTAGATCCTGAACCCTCCTCCGTCTCCAGCGACTGTCAGGTCTCAGTATACCATGGAGTTTGGCTACTCCTCCAACAGCCCGTCAACACACCGTTCATACAGGTACCACACCGTTCATACAGGTACCACACCGTTCATACAGGTACCACACCGTTCATACAGGTACCACACCGTTCATACAGGTAACACACCGCTCCTCAACACACCGTTCATACAGGTAACACACCGTTCATACAGGTACCACACCGCTCCTCAACACACCGTTCATACAGGTACCACACCGTTCATACAGGTACCACACCGCTCCTCCAACACACCGTTCATACAGGTACCACACCGTTCATACAGGTACCACACCGTTCATACAGGTACCACACCGCTCCTCAACACACCGCTCATACAGGTACCACACCGCTCCTCCAACACACCGTTCATACAGGTACCACACCGTTCATACAGGTACCACACCGTTCATACAGGTACCACACCGTTCATACAGGTACCACACCGTTCATACAGGTACCACACCGCTCCTCCAACACACCGTTCATACAGGTAACACACCGCTCCTCAACACACCGTTCATACAGGTAACACACCGTTCATACAGGTACCACACCGCTCCTCAACACACCGTTCATACAGGTACCACACCGTTCATACAGGTACCACACCGTTCATACAGGTACCACACCGCTCCTCAACACACCGCTCATACAGGTACCACACCGCTCCTCCAACACACCGTTCATACAGGTACCACACCGTTCATACAGGTACCACACCGCTCATACAGGTACCACACCATTCATACAGGTACCACACCGTTCATACAGGTACCACACCGTTCATACAGGTACCACACCGTTCATACAGGTACCACACCATTCATACAGGTACCACACCGTTCATACAGGTACCACACCGTTCATACAGGTACCACACCATTCATACAGGTACCACACCGTTCATACAGGTACCACACCGTTCATACAGGTACCACACCGTTCATACAGGTACCACACCGCTCCTCCAACACACCATTCATACAGGTACCACACCGTTCATACAGGTACCACACCGTTCATACAGGTACCACACCATTCATACAGGTACCACACCGTTCATACAGGTACCACACCGTTCATACAGGTACCACACCGTTCATACAGGTACCACACCGCTCCTCCAACACACCGTTCATACAGGTACCACACCGTTCATACAGGTACCACACCGTTCATACAGGTACCACACCGTTCATACAGGTACCACACCGTTCATACAGGTACCACACCGTTCATACAGGTACCACACCGTTCATACAGGTACCACACCGTTCATACAGGTACCACACCGTTCATACAGGTACCACACCGTTCATACAGGTACCACACCGTTCATACAGGTACCACACCGTTCATACAGGTACCACACCGTTCATACAGGTACCACACCGCTCCTCAACACACCGTTCATACAGGTACCACACCGTTCATACAGGTACCACACCGCTCCTCAACACACCGTTCATACAGGTACCACACCGTTCATACAGGTACCACACCGTTCATACAGGTACCACACCGTTCATACAGGTACCACACAGCTCCTCAACACACCGTTCATACAGGTACCACACCGTTCATACAGGTACCACACCGCTCCTCCAACACACCATTCATACAGGTACCACACCGTTCATACAGGTACCACACCGTTCATACAGGTACCACACCGCTCCTCCAACACACCGTTCATACAGGTACCACACCGCTCCTCCAACACACCGTTCATACAGGTACCACACCGCTCATACAGGTACCACACCGTTCATACAGGTACCACACCGTTCATACAGGTACCACACCGCTCCTCCAACACACCATTCATACAGGTACCACACCGTTCATACAGGTACCACACCGCTCCTCCAACACACCATTCATACAGGTACCACACCGTTCATACAGGTACCACACCGTTCATACAGGTACCACACCGTTCATACAGGTACCACACCGCTCCTCCAACACACCATTCATACAGGTACCACACCGTTCATACAGGTACCACACCGTTCATACAGGTACCACACCGTTCATACAGGTACCACACCGTTCATACAGGTACCACACCGTTCATACAGGTACCACACCGTTCATACAGGTACCACACCGTTCATACAGGTACCACACCGCTCCTCCAACACACCGTTCATACAGGTAACACACCGCTCCTCCAACACACCGTTCATACAGGTACCACACCGCTCCTCCAACACACCGTTCATACAGGTACCACACCGTTCATACAGGTACCACACCGTTCATACAGGTACCACACCGTTCATACAGGTACCACACCGTTCATACAGGTAACACACCGTTCATACAGGTACCACACCGTTCATACAGGTACCACACCGCTCCTCAACACACCGTTCATACAGGTAACACACCGCTCCTCAACACACCGTTCATACAGGTACCACACCGCTCCTCCAACACACCGTTCATACAGGTACCACACCGTTCATACAGGTACCACACCGTTCATACAGGTAACACACCGCTCCTCAACACACCGTTCATACAGGTACCACACCGCTCCTCAACACACCGTTCATACAGGTACCACACCGTTCATACAGGTACCACACCGTTCATACAGGTAACACACCGTTCATACAGGTACCACACCGTTCATACAGGTACCACACCGTTCATACAGGTACCACACCGTTCATACAGGTACCACACCGTTCATACAGGTACCACACCGCTCCTCCAACACACCGTTCATACAGGTACCACACCGTTCATACAGGTACCACACCGCTCCTCCAACACACCGTTCATACAGGTACCACACCGCTCATACAGGTACCACACCGTTCATACAGGTACCACACAGCTCCTCCAACACACCGTTCATACAGGTACCACACCGTTCATACAGGTACCACACCGCTCCTCCAACACACCGTTCATACAGGTACCACACCGCTCCTTCAACACACCGTTCATACAGGTACCACACCGTTCATACAGGTACCACACCGCTCCTCCAACACACCGTTCATACAGGTACCACACCGCTCCTCCAACACACCGTTCATACAGGTACCACACCGTTCATACAGGTACCACACCGCTCCTCCAACACACCGTTCATACAGGTACCACACCGTTCATACAGGTACCACACCGCTCCTCCAACACACCGTTCATACAGGTACCACACCGTTCATACAGGTACCACACCGTTCATACAGGTACCACACCGTTCATACAGGTACCACACCGTTCATACAGGTACCACACAGCTCCTCCAACACACCGTTCATACAGGTACCACACCGTTCATACAGGTACCACACCGTTCATACAGGTACCACACCGTTCATACAGGTACCACACAGCTCCTCAACACACCGTTCATACAGGTACCACACAGCTCCTCCAACACACCGTTCATACAGGTACCACACCGTTCATACAGGTACCACACAGCTCCTCCAACACACCGTTCATACAGGTACCACACCGTTCATACAGGTACCACACCGTTCATACAGGTAACACACCGTTCATACAGGTACCACACCGCTCCTCCAACACACCGTTCATACAGGTACCACACAGCTCCTCAACACACCGTTCATACAGGTACCACACCGTTCATACAGGTACCACACCGCTCCTCCAACACACCGTTCATACAGGTACCACACCGCTCCTCCAACACACCGTTCATACAGGTACCACACCGTTCATACAGGTACCACACAGCTCCTCAACACACCGTTCATACAGGTACCACACCGTTCATACAGGTACCACACCGCTCCTCCAACACACCGTTCATACAGGTACCACACCGTTCATACAGGTACCACACCGTTCATACAGGTACCACACCGTTCATACAGGTACCACACCGTTCATACAGGTACCACACCGTTCATACAGGTACCACACCGTTCATACAGGTACCACACCGCTCCTCAACACACCGTTCATACAGGTACCACACCGCTCCTCCAACACACCGTTCATACAGGTACCACACCGCTCCTCCAACACACCGTTCATACAGGTACCACACCGTTCATACAGGTACCACACCGTTCATACAGGTACCACACCGTTCATACAGGTAACACACCGCTCCTCAACACACCGTTCATACAGGTACCACACCGTTCATACAGGTAACACACCGTTCATACAGGTACCACACCGTTCATACAGGTAACACACCGCTCCTCAACACACCGTTCATACAGGTAACACACCGCTCCTCAACACACCGTTCATACAGGTAACACACCGTTCATACAGGTAACACACCGCTCCTCAACACACCATTCATACAGGTACCACACCGTTCATACAGGTACCACACCGCTCCTCAACACACCGTTCATACAGGTACCACACCGCTCCTCCAACACACCGTTCATACAGGTAACACACCGTTCATACAGGTACCACACCGTTCATACAGGTAACACACCGTTCATACAGGTACCACACCGTTCATACAGGTACCACACCGTTCATACAGGTACCACACCGTTCATACAGGTACCACACCGTTCATACAGGTACCACACCGTTCATAGAGGTACCACACCGCTCCTCCAACACACCGTTCATACAGGTACCACACCGTTCATACAGGTACCACACCGTTCATACAGGTACCACACCGCTCATACAGGTACCACACCGCTCCTCCAACACACCGTTCATACAGGTACCACACCGTTCATACAGGTACCACACCGTTCATACAGGTACCACACCGCTCCTCAACACACCGTTCATACAGGTACCACACCGCTCCTCCAACACACCGTTCATACAGGTAACACACCGTTCATACAGGTACCACACCGCTCATACAGGTACCACACCGCTCCTCAACACACCGCTCCTCCAACACACCGTTCATACAGGTACCACACCGTTCATACAGGTACCACACCGCTCCTCAACACACCGTTCATACAGGTACCACACCGTTCATACAGGTACCACACCGCTCCTCCAACACACCGTTCATACAGGTACCACACCGCTCATACAGGTACCACACCGCTCCTCAACACACCGTTCATACAGGTAACACACCGTTCATACAGGTACCACACCGCTCATACAGGTACCACACCGCTCCTCAACACACCGTTCATACAGGTACCACACCGTTCATACAGGTACCACACCGCTCCTCCAACACACCGTTCATACAGGTACCACACCGCTCCTCCAACACACCGTTCATACAGGTACCACACCGTTCATACAGGTACCACACCGCTCCTCAACACACCGTTCATACAGGTACCACACCGCTCCTCCAACACACCGTTCATACAGGTACCACACCGTTCATACAGGTACCACACCGTTCATACAGGTACCACACCGTTCATACAGGTACCACACCGTTCATACAGGTACCACACCGCTCCTCCAACACACCGCTCATACAGGTACCACACCGTTCATACAGGTACCACACAGCTCCTCAACACACCGTTCATACAGGTACCACACCGTTCATACAGGTACCACACCGTTCATACAGGTACCACACCGCTCCTCCAACACACCGTTCATACAGGTACCACACCGTTCATACAGGTACCACACCGTTCATACAGGTACCACACAGCTCCTCCAACACACCGTTCATACAGGTACCACACCGTTCATACAGGTACCACACCGTTCATACAGGTACCACACCGTTCATACAGGTACCACACCGTTCATACAGGTACCACACCGTTCATACAGGTACCACACCGTTCATACAGGTACCACACCGTTCATACAGGTACCACACCGTTCATACAGGTACCACACAGCTCCTCCAACACACCGTTCATACAGGTACCACACCGCTCATACAGGTACCACACCGTTCATACAGGTACCACACCGCTCCTCAACACACCGTTCATACAGGTACCACACCGCTCCTCCAACACACCGTTCATACAGGTACCACACCGCTCCTCCAACACACCGTTCATACAGGTACCACACCGCTCCTCCAACACACCGTTCATACAGGTACCACACCGTTCATACAGGTACCACACAGCTCCTCCAACACACCGTTCATACAGGTACCACACCGTTCATACAGGTACCACACCGCTCCTCCAACACACCGTTCATACAGGTACCACACCGCTCCTCCAACACACCGTTCATACAGGTACCACAACGTTCATACAGGTACCACACCGCTCCTCCAACACACCGTTCATACAGGTACCACACCGTTCATACAGGTACCACACCGCTCCTCCAACACACCGTTCATACAGGTACCACACCGCTCCTCCAACACACCGTTCATACAGGTACCACACCGCTCCTCCAACACACCGTTCATACAGGTACCACACCGCTCCTCCAACACACCGTTCATACAGGTACCACACCGTTCATACAGGTACCACACCGCTCCTCCAACACACCGTTCATACAGGTACCACACCGCTCCTCCAACACACCGTTCATACAGGTACCACACCGTTCATACAGGTACCACACCGTTCATACAGGTACCACACCGTTCATACAGGTACCACACCGTTCATACAGGTACCACACCGTTCATACAGGTACCACACCGCTCCTCCAACACACCGTTCATACAGGTACCACACCGTTCATACAGGTACCACACCGTTCATACAGGTACCACACCGCTCCTCAACACACCGTTCATACAGGTACCACACCGCTCCTCCAACACACCGTTCATACAGGTACCACACTGCTCCTCCAACACACCGTTCATACAGGTACCACACCGTTCATACAGGTACCACACCGTTCATACAGGTACCACACCGCTCCTCAACACACCGTTCATACAGGTACCACACCGTTCATACAGGTACCACACCGCTCCTCCAACACACCGTTCATACAGGTAACACACCGTTCATACAGGTACCACACCGTTCATACAGGTACCACACCGTTCATACAGGTACCACACCGCTCATACAGGTACCACACCGTTCATACAGGTACCACACCGTTCATACAGGTACCACACCGTTCATACAGGTACCACACCGTTCATACAGGTACCACACCGCTCCTCCAACACACCGTTCATACAGGTACCACACCGCTCCTCCAACACACCGTTCATACAGGTACCACACCGTTCATACAGGTACCACACCGCTCCTCAACACACCGCTCATACAGGTACCACACCGTTCATACAGGTACCACACCGTTCATACAGGTACCACACCGTTCATACAGGTACCACACCGTTCATACAGGTACCACACCGCTCCTCCAACACACCGCTCATACAGGTACCACACCGTTCATACAGGTACCACACCGTTCATACAGGTACCACACCGCTCCTCCAACACACCGTTCATACAGGTACCACACCGCTCATACAGGTACCACACCGTTCATACAGGTACCACACCGTTCATACAGGTACCACACCGCTCCTCCAACACACCGCTCATACAGGTACCACACCGTTCATACAGGTACCACACCGTTCATACAGGTACCACACCGCTCCTCCAACACACCGTTCATACAGATAACACACCGTTCATACAGGTAACACACCGCTCATACAGGTACCACACCGCTCCTCAACACACCGTTCATACAGGTAACACACCGTTCATACAGGTAACACACCGTTCATACAGGTACCACACCGTTCATACAGGTAACACACCGTTCATACAGGTACCACACCGTTCATACAGGTAACACACCGTTCATACAGGTACCACACCGTTCATACAGGTACCACACCGTTCATACAGGTACCACACCGTTCATACAGGTACCACACCGTTCATACAGGTACCACACCGTTCATACAGGTACCACACCGTTCATACAGGTACCACACCGCTCATACAGGTACCACACCGCTCCTCAACACACCGTTCATACAGGTACCACACAGCTCCTCAACACACCGTTCATACAGGTACCACACCGCTCATACAGGTACCACACCGCTCCTCAACACACCGTTCATACAGGTACCACACCGCTCATACAGGTACCACACCGCTCCTCAACACACCGTTCATACAGGTACCACACCGTTCATACAGGTACCACACCGTTCATACAGGTACCACACCGTTCATACAGGTACCACACCGTTCATACAGGTACCACACCGTTCATACAGGTAACACACCGTTCATACAGGTACCACACCGTTCATACAGGTACCACACCGTTCATACAGGTACCACACCGCTCCTCCAACACACCGTTCATACAGGTACCACACCGCTCATACAGGTACCACACCGTTCATACAGGTACCACACCGCTCCTCAACACACCGTTCATACAGGTACCACACCGTTCATACAGGTACCACACCGTTCATACAGGTACCACACAGCTCCTCAACACACCGTTCATACAGGTACCACACCGTTCATACAGGTACCACACCATTCATACAGGTACCACACAGCTCCTCAACACACCGTTCATACAGGTACCACACCGCTCCTCCAACACACCGTTCATACAGGTACCACACCGTTCATACAGGTACCACACCGTTCATACAGGTACCACTCCGCTCCTCCAACACACCGTTCATACAGGTACCACACCGTTCATACAGGTACCACACCGCTCATACAGGTACCACACCGCTCCTCAACACACCGTTCATACAGGTACCACACCGTTCATACAGGTACCACACCGCTCATACAGGTACCACACCGTTCATACAGGTACCACACCGTTCATACAGGTACCACACCGTTCATACAGGTACCACACCGTTCATACAGGTACCACACCGCTCCTCAACACACCGCTCATACAGGTACCACACAGCTCCTCCAACACACCGTTCATACAGGTACCACACAGCTCCTCCAACACACCGTTCATACAGGTACCACACCGTTCATACAGGTACCACACCGCTCCTCCAACACACCGTTCATACAGGTACCACACCGTTCATACAGGTACCACACCGTTCATACAGGTACCACACCGTTCATACAGGTACCACACCGTTCATACAGGTACCACACCGTTCATACAGGTACCACACCGTTCATACAGGTACCACACCGCTCATACAGGTACCACACCGCTCATACAGGTACCACACCGTTCATACAGGTACCACACCGCTCATACAGGTACCACACCGCTCATACAGGTACCACACCGCTCCTCCACACACCGTTCATACAGGTACCACACCGTTCATACAGGTACCACACCGTTCATACAGGTACCACACCGCTCATACAGGTACCACACCGTTCATACAGGTACCACACCGTTCATACAGGTACCACACCGTTCATACAGGTACCACACCGCTCCTCCAACACACCGTTCATACAGGTACCACACCGCTCCTCAACACACCGTTCATACAGGTACCACACCGTTCATACAGGTACCACACCGCTCATACAGGTACCACACCGTTCATACAGGTACCACACCGTTCATACAGGTACCACACCGTTCATACAGGTACCACACCGTTCATACAGGTACCACACCGTTCATACAGGTACCACACCGTTCATACAGGTACCACACCGCTCCTCAACACACCGTTCATACAGGTACCACACCGTTCATACAGGTACCACACCGCTCCTCAACACACCGTTCATACAGGTACCACACCGTTCATACAGGTACCACACCGTTCATACAGGTACCACACCGTTCATACAGGTACCACACCGTTCATACAGGTACCACACCGTTCATACAGGTACCACACCGTTCATACAGGTACCACACCGCTCCTCAACACACCGTTCATACAGGTACCACACCGTTCATACAGGTACCACACCGCTCCTCAACACACCGTTCATACAGGTACCAACCCTTATCCAGACAGACAGGAAAGACATAAATCTCTACAATATAATGAGAGATCCAGGAAGACTAGTCAACATAAAGAGCTACTGGTCTGATCAGTTGCTGTCGGCTTCTGGTTCTGACTGGTTCTGACTGGTTCTGACCTCCGCTGAGCCCGTCTCTCTTCAAACAGTCAATCCTGTAAATGTCCAACCGGTTGGTAACTTGTCTGAAGACCCACCTCTTCTTCTATCAGGGTCATTAATGTATCTGTTCTCCTTCCTGTCCCCAGTTACCGTCCCTACACCTACAGCCACTTCGCTCCGCCCACAACCCCTTGCTCCACGGACGTCTGCGACAGCGACTACACCCCCGGACGCCGCGCCCCGCCCACCTCTAACTCCGGCGTCGTCAAAGGTTACACCAGCGACCTGAACTACGACTCGGAACCCTTTCCCCCGCCCCCAACGCCCCGCAGCCAATACCTGTCAACGGAGGAGAACTGTGAGAGCTGCCCCCCCTCCCCTTATACGGAGCGCTCCTACTCTCACCACCTCTACCCCCCGCCCCCCTCACCCTGCACAGACTCCTCCTGAAACCCCTCGCTGTGTACAGAACAATTGTTGATATTGTGTTTTTAAAAGAGGAGGAGAGACGGAGGAGGGAGGAAGGAGGCGGTTGACGAGGGGGAGGGATGTACAGAACATTTGAAAAGAGAAAAACAGGAAGCTCGTTCGGGGTGGTAGAGCGAGCTCCGGGAACATTTTGTACATTTTTAAAAAATAGACAAAAAATGCATATTTATATATTTTCTATACAGCGTTTACCGTCGCAGAGGTTTGTATTCAAACATTTGTACATTTTTTTTTTAAGAAAACGTTTTATTAAAATCATCACAAACATGATAAGTTGCCTTAAATCCAGAAGAGACAAACAGGTTGTTTTACTGGAGGAACATTCAGCACGGAGATGGAACTATCTGACGCCAAATAACACGACGTTACAACGCTAGGAACGAGGAGAGGATGGAGGATGACGCCCCCTGGAGGCGACAGACAGCTACTGGCCGTTGGAACGAGGAGAGGATGGAGGGAGGGAGGGGTGAGGCAGGATGACGCCCCCTGGAGGCGACAGACAGCTACTGGCCGTTGGAACGAGGAGAGGATGGAGGGAGGGAGGGGTGAGGCAGGATGACGCCCCCCTGGAGGCGACAGACAGCTACTGGCCGTTGGAACGAGGAGAGGATGGAGGGAGGGGTGAGGCAGGATGACGCCCCCCTGGAGGCGACAGACAGCTACTGGCCGTTGGAACGAGGAGAGGATGGAGGGAGGGAGGGGTGAGGCAGGATGACGCCCCCCTGGAGGCGACAGACAGCTACTGGCCGTTGGAACGAGGAGAGGATGGAGGGGTGAGGGAGGGAGGGGTGAGGCAGGATGACGCCCCCTGGAGGCGACAGACAGCTACTGGCCGTTGGAACGAGGAGAGGATGGAGGGGTGAGGCAGGATGACGCCCCCTGGAGGCGACAGACAGCTACTGCACCATGGCACTCTGCATCCTGGGCAGCAATTTTGTAGTGGATCAGTGATCGCCGTAGTAACCAGTCAGCTGGTTTCCATAGTAACAGACAACAAGGTGTACTGAGTGATTTGAGCTCCTTTTAATGGTTTCCTGGTTTTCCAGGACTTCCTGTCTGCCTGTCGGCATGTATTGCTTCAACTAGGTACTACATATTATACAAGGTCCTTATCAGTCATCTAACAGGGTACATACAGAACCTCTGACCCGACCCAGGACCCCTCATCACTACCACAACACTCCTAACCCGACCCAGGGCCCCTCATCACTACCACAACACTCCTGACCCGACCCAGGACCCCTCATCACTACCACAACACTCCTGACCCGACCCAGGTCCCCTCATCACTCCTGACCCGACCCAGGGTCCCTCAATACTACCACAACACTCCTGACCCGACCCAGGGCCCCTCATCACTCCTGACCCGACCCAGGGCCCCTCATCACTACCACAACACTCCTGACCCGACCCAGGGCCCCTCATCACTCCTGACCCGACCCAGGGCCCCTCATCACTCCTGACCCGACCCACGGCCCTTCATCACTACCACAACACTCCTGACCCCACCCCGGGCCCCTCATCACTACCACATCACTCCTGAACCGACCCAGGGCCCCTCATCACTCCTGACCCGACCCAGGACCCCTCATCACTACCACAACACTCCTGACCCGACCCAGGGCCCCTCATCACTCCTGACCCGACCCAGGGCCCCTCATCACTACCACAACACTCCTGACCCGACCCAGGGTCCCTCATCACTACCACAACACTCCTGACCCGACCCAGGGCCCCTCATCACTACCACAACACTCCTGACCCGACCCAGGTCCCCTCATCACTCCTGACCCGACCCAGGTCCCCTCATCACTCCTAACCCGACCCAGGGCCCCTCATCACTCCTAACCCGACCCAGGGCCCCTCATCACTCCTGACCCGACCCACGGCCCCTCATCACTACCACAACACTCCTGACCCGACCCAGGGCCCCTCATCACTCCTGACCCGACCCAGGGCCCTTCATCACTACCACAACACTCCTGACCCCACCCCGGGCCCCTCATCACTACCACATCACTCCTGAACCGACCCAGGGCCCCTCATCACTCCTGACCCGACCCAGGACCCCTCATCACTACCACATCACTCCTGAACCGACCCAGGGCCCCTCATCACTCCTGACCCGACCCAGGGCCCCTCATCACTACCACAACACCCCTGACCCGACCCAGGACCCCTCATCACTACCACAACACCCCTGACCCGACCCAGGTGATGGGAAACAGATTCACACACGTCTCCTCCCATCTGATGAGGTTACTACTGGCACAATATTCAACCAAAATCTATATTCTGTCATTTGAGGTTATTTTATATATTTATGTTTTTGTTTTAAATGCCAGACTGCAACTGAGGATTCTCTTTATCCTGTCTGGATGAGACCGACCACATCTGTTACTGAGGGGGGGGGGGTTATCTATCCTGTCTGGATGAGACAGACCACATCTGTTACTGAGGGGAGGGGGGTTATCTATCCTGTCTGGATGAGACAGACCACATCTGTTACTGAGGGGAGGGGGGTTATCTATCCTGTCTGGATGAGACAGACCACATCTGTTACTGAGGGAGGGGGGGGGTTATCTATCCTGTCTGGATGAGACAGACCACATCTGTTACTGAGGGAGGGGGGGGGGGGGTTATCTATCCTGTCTGGATGAGACAGACCCAGAGCACATCTGTTACTGGGGGGGGGGGGGTTATCTATCCTGTCTGGATGAGACAGACCCAGAGCACATCTGTTACTGAGGGGGGGGGGGGTTATCTATCCTGTCTGGATGAGACAGACCACATCTGTTACTGAGGGGGGGGGGGGGTTATCTATCCTGTCTGGATGAGACAGACCACATCTGTTACTGAGGGGGGGGGGGTTATCTATCCTGTCTGGATGAGACAGACCACATCTGTTACTGAGGGGGGGGGGGGGTTATCTATCCTGTCTGGATGAGACAGACCACATCTGTTACTGAGGGGGGGGGTTATCTATCCTGTCTGGATGAGACAGACCACATCTGTTACTGAGGGGGGGGGGGGGGGTTTATCTATCCTGTCTGGATGAGACAGACCACATCTGTTACTGAGGGAGGGGGGGGGGTTATCTATCCTGTCTGGATGAGACAGACCACATCTGTTACTGAGGGAGGGGGGGGGGTTATCTATCCTGTCTGGATGAGACAGACCCAGACCACATCTGTTACTGGGGGGGGGGGGGTTATCTATCCTGTCTGGATGAGACAGACCCAGAGCACATCTGTTACTGAGGGGGGGGTTATCTATCCTGTCTGGATGAGACAGACCACATCTGTTACTGGGGGGGGGGGGGGGGTTATCTGTCCTGTCTGGATGAGACAGACCCAGACCACATCTGTTACTGAGGGGGGGGTTATCTATCCTGTCTGGATGAGACCGACCACATCTGTTACTGAGGGGGGGGGGTTATCTATCCTGTCTGGATGAGACAGACCCAGACCACATCTGTTACTGAGGGGGGGGGTTATCTATCCTGTCTGGATGAGACAGACCACATCTGTTACTGAGGGGTAATCTATTTTACGCTGTAGTCTACCTTCTGAGGTCTCGCTCTCTTTCACCTGTACTCTCTGTCTCCCCCTCCATCTTCCCCCGAGGTAAACTTCTCCACAGAGGACTAGTTATTGATTGTACCTGATCAGTTCTTCAAATCATTTAGTTTTCATTGCAAAGTGTTTTAATATTTTTGTACCACATTGTGTATATTACCGTATTTATAAGCTATAAAGAAAAACATTGTATATCTTTTCATTGAATTCTTGCAGTACTTTGTCATTCCTTCTTTCACTATATGCCTCATTTTATTTTTCTACGATGTGTCAGTCAGTCCAAACGACATGGCGACAATCTCAGACAGTATCAACAATCCTTTAGTAATGTCCCATCTCTGTCCTATCTCTGTCCCGTCTCTGTCCTGTCTTTGTCCTCTCTGTCCTGTCCCGTCTCTGTCCTCTCTGTCCTGTTCTCTGTCTCTGTCCCGTCTCTGTCCTCTCTCTCTCTTCAGAACATTCACACGTACCTCAAAACGTCCGTCTTCAGAACATTCACACAACTCAAAACGTCCGTCTTCAGAACATTCACACGTACCTCAAAACGTCCGTCTTCAGAACATTCACACGTACCTCAAAACGTCCGTCTTCAGAACATTCACATGTACCTCAAAACGTCCGTCTTCAGAACGTTCACACGCAACTCAAAACGTCCGTCTTCAGAACGTTCACACGTACCTCAAAACGTCCGTCTTCAGAACGTTCACACGTACCTCAAAACGTCCGTCTTCAGAACGTTCACACGTACCTCAAAACGTCCGTCTTCAGAACGTTCACACGTACCTCAAAACGTCCGTCTTCAGAACGTTCGCACGTACCTCAAAACCGGCTGACCCAGGACAGGCTGACCCGGACATCTCTACATCAGAGGCAGTGATGGAAGATGTTGGTTAGAAGGTTAAAACAAGTTGCTGTTCTGACGTTACAGATGGTACCCTATTCCCTATATAGAGCACTACATTTGACCCGGGCCCTAAAGGAGTGCAGGATATAGGTAATGGGGTGCCATTTGGGGCTTGGCCCAGGAGTAAAGACATTTTAAAAAGCCCCCTTTTGTCTCCATGTTTCTGGAGCTGTGACATAAAGATGGGGAAACACAGCAGAGGTTTAATTGGCAGTTTGAACATTTTCTCATTCCTCCATTTTGATACCATGGTGCTTTGCAAGGATGTATCCAGCTCAACCAACATTTGGTTAGTCAGAGGGATTATTTTCATTTCAACTCTACTTTTTCTACGTTAATCTGCTTTCCATGTAAACCAGGGTGTAATGGATGTGTACAGCCCATTCAATACTACTAGAAGCTGTTGTAACAAAATTTAATTTTGATTTAAAATAAATAAATAATAATAAAATGAATGAACTTTCATCTTGAACATTGTCCATTCACACTTTGTTCTGTCCATTATAAAATCAAATCAAATATATTTATAAAGCCCTTCTTACATCAGCTGATATCTCAAAGTAGCATACCACCCTGCAGCATACCACCCTGCATACCACTGCTGGCTTGCTTCTGAAGCTAAGCAGGGTTGGTCCTGGTCAGTCCCTGGATGGGAGACCAGATGCTGCTGGAAGTGGTGTTGGAGGGCCAGTAGGAGGCACTCTTTCCTCTGGTCTAAAAAAAAAAAATATCCCAATGCCCCAGGGCAGTGATTGGGGACACTGCCCTGTGTAGGGTGCCGTCTTTCGGATGGGACGTTAAACGGGTGTCCTGACTCTCTGAGGTCATTAAAGATCCCATGGCACTTATCGTAAGAGTAGGGGTGTTAACCCCGGTGTCCTGGCTAAATTCCCAATCTGACCCTCATGGTCACCTAATAATCCCCAGTTTACAATTGGCTCATGCATCCCCCCCCTCTCCCCTGTAACTATTCCTCAGGTCGTTGCTGCAAATGAGAACGTGTTCTCAGTCAATTTACCTGGTAAAATAACGGTAAAATAAATAAAATAAAATAAAGTGCTGTACAGAAACCCAGCCTAAAACCCCCAAACAGCAAGCACGTGGCTGGGAAAAGGGAAGTACAGCCGAGAGCTGCCCAGTGACACGAGCCTACCAGACGAGTTAAACTACTTATATGCTCGCTTTGAGGTAAATAACACTGAAACATGCATGAGAGCACCAGCTGTTCCGGACGACTGTTCCGGACACTGCTCCGATGCCGATGTAAGACCTTTCAACAGGTCAACATTCAAAAGTGCGCAGGGCCAGCGGATTACCATGACGTGTACTGCGAGCATGCACTGACCAACTAGCAAGTGTCTTCACTGACATTTTCAACCTCTCCCTGTCTGAGTCTGTAATACCAACATGTTTTAAGCAGACCACCATAGTGCCTGTGCCCAAGGACACCTATGTGAGAATGCTATTCATTGACTACAGCTCAGTATTCAACACCATAGTGCCCACAAAGCTCATCACTAAGCTAAGGACCCTGGGACTAAACACCTCCCTCTGCAACTGGATCCTGGACTTCCTGACGGGCCGCCCCCAGGTGGTAAGTAGATAACAACACGGGGGCTCCCCAGGGGTGCGTGCTCAGTCCCCTCCTGTACTCCCTGTTCACTCATGACTGCACGGCCAGGCACGACTCCAACACCATCATTAAGTTTGTCGATGACACAACAGTGGTAGGCCTGATCACTGACAATAATGAGACAGCCTGTAGGGAAGAGGTCAGAGACCTGGCCGTGTGGTGCCAGGACAACATCTCCCTCAATGTGATCAAGACAAAGGAGATGATTTTGGACTACAGGAAAAGGAGGACTTATTTTTATTTTTCAAACTGCATTGTTGGTTAGGGGCTTGTAAGTATTTCACTGTAAGTTTGTATTCTGTTGTATTCGGCAGATGTGACTATTAAAATTTGATGTGTTTGGCTCATGAATTGCACTTTTCTACTGTATTGTCTGTATATGTCCTTTTGTCATGTATGCACAGGGCAGCAACCAACATTTCCCCGGGGGTGGTCATTATCTTTAACGGGTACCGTGCTGTCCCGCTCTAATTCACCACAACCTTGAACTAATGTTGGATAAATCCATATGATTATTGAGCGTGACTGTTGCCAAAGACAGTACAGTACGAAGATAGAAACCCCAGCTCACGCTTGTAGGCGAAGTCGGCTAGTTACTCATGCGCACTAACAAGTTTTCGAGGCTAACTCAACTCGCGCCAAACTGCGCATGTGCAAGCCGTCAACTCAAAGGCGCTCCTTCGATATAAAGTTTTTTTTGACGAACATTTAAAAAACTTATCAGTTTATTTTCACGAGGTTGGAGTAGTAACATGTTCAACTACTTAAGACATTGGATCGAATGTAGGTTGTGCCTACATATAAAGAATGAATTGCACACTTCTCTAATTTACTTCTCAAACTCCGTCCTGGTCTGCTTCGAAAGCGTTCCCGGAAGTCTTGAGATGTTGCGCCTCTGTGTTTAAGAAACTCAGTGCCGGTGCTTTCATTTTCCCCTCCAGGCTCTATGAAAAGACAACTGGCCCGATGTATTGCACCTGAAATCAAAACTACACTAGGTTGCTTTCCAGACCGCTCATATTATTAGTCTCTACTTTTCCAGGAATTACGGTAAAGATGAACCACACCCCCTTTTCATACTGCTTTCTGATTGAGTCATTCCCACCACGTGATCCAGAAGCGAAAGGATTCTGGTTTTTCTGGAGGTAAGGAAATAAACACAACTTAATTATACTTGTGATTTTAGCTGACAAAATGTAAAAATATACAGTTATATTGTAATACTACAACGTGTTTTAACGGCACACGCTGTCGTTTTTGTCGACCTCCCAGTTGTACGTGTGTAATGTCGGTGCACGTCGTTTAGGGGAGGTGGGAACTGTCATCGTTGTTGTTATTCACTGTGAATCAGGAAGACAGACTGGCTAGCTAGCCACGAATATAACGTTTATCTAAATACATTTTCTCCTCCTTCAGCAATATTTGATGCAGTTAGTTAAGAAGACAAAAGGTAACACAAGCCATTGCTTGGGTGAATTGCCTGATGCGTAGTTAGGTCACACAACTTTAGCTAGCTAGTAACGTTACTACAGCATTTTGTAATAGTCAAATGACGTTTCGCACCAATACTATAACGTTAGTTAGACTTTTACATGTAGCTAGGACATTGTCATGGTTAGAGAGCTGTCTATATATTTGTCATAATTGTGAACGCATTGGGCCGGAGGGGGGTTTCCCAGCGGTGTGCCATGGCGTCACCGTGTAATACGGTGATCAGTGTTGGTACGTTCGTTTTACACACAATTAGACTGCTTGAAATCCAGGTACAGGGTTATGGATTATCGGTCTAGTCTAGATTTATAGCGGTAGGTTTTTATTTTCGCTAATTTCTCAGTGGATCAGCGAGGCCTCCTATTATCTGTGACACTGCTGAGTCAGGAAGTGGATTTCCCTTTACTAAACGCATCGACAGTTTTTATGCCAGTAAAAGTCGTATCTTTTTTTTTTTAGCACGACAGCTGTGATGGAAACAGGACGTATTGGTACAATTTTAAAAAACGCTGATAGATAATTTGTTTGTTCATCATGGTGGAATCTTATTATGTAGCTAAATTTAATTATTGCGCGAAATGGGGGTTTGAAACCCCTTTATGCGCAAGTATTTATAACCCAGTTGGAGTCATGTGATGATATGGTGTCTCCCACTACGACTCAGGAAACCATGCAGTTTATCAGGCGACAGGTGAAATTAGTTAAATGATGAACTTCACAGGGTGGTGAAAGTCAAGGTGATTGCCCTTGATGCCGTTTGACAAATACAAATATCCTCACTCTTATCCATAATAATCTCATCATGTAGACAGTGTACCCGCACTGTTGGCTAGAGCACACCTGCCAAAACCAGACTAGGCACTGTCGTGGTAATTTCCTGTATTACTAAATGATGAGAGTTCAAAACCACACACAAGTCAGAGTTATATTTTAAAGTCCATCTTTAAGTATATGAGCTTCACCATAGCCCTTCGACTCTCAGATCAATTCAGTGTCTATAAATTAATTCTCAGTATCATTTATAGCCAAGACACACCGATCTCAACTAACATGACGAAACACAGATCTTAGGAACATCACAAAGAACCTTTTACTTGAAAGAGGAAGAAAGGGGAGTGATTCTCTAGGTCATACACCATGAAAGATAAGTTCAACACATCAGAGATACAATGAATCCAGACACTTCCATACCCCCCCCCCCCATGGGAAAAGAAGGGAGTGACTAGCGTACAGACATAGTGGAGCCCTTCTTCCTTTCTGATATTCTGCATATTATGAAAGTAAATAAAACTTCTTATTTATCTATGTTACCTAACTAATTCTGATTCAGCTACGACAACACATTTGCCCCCCCCCCCCCCCCCCCCCACCCCACACACACACACTTTTTAGGGGTTGGATCAGCTTTAATGTTGTAAATAGATTGTGGATTCTATCCATGTAATTGTCTGCATAATTTCCAATCCCCATATACAGTGGGGCAAAAAAGTATTTAGTCAGCCACCAATTGTGCAAGTTCTCCCACTTAAAAAGACGAGAGAGGCCTGTAATTTTCATCATAGGTACACTTCAACTATGACAGACAAAATGAGAAAAAAAATCCAGAAAATCACATTGTAGGAATTTTAATGAATTTATTTGCAAATTATGGTGTGCCATGTCCCTCACTAACACCCTGGACCAGAGCTAGTTGTTCAGTATGTCCCTCACTAACACCCTGGACCAGAGCTAGTTGTTCAGTATGTCCCTCACTAACACCCTGGACCAGAGCTAGTTGTTCAGTATGTCCCTCACTAACACCCTGGACCAGAGCTAGTTGTTCAGTATGTCATGTCCCTCACTAACACCCGGGACCAGAGCTAGTTGTTCAGTATGTCCCTCACTAACACCCTGGACCAGAGCTAGTTGTTCAGTATGTCCCTCACTAACACCCTGGACCAGAGCTAGTTGTTCAGTATGTCCCTCACTAACACCCTGGACCAGAGCTAGTTGTTCAGTATGTCCCTCACTAACACCCTGGACCAGAGCTAGTTGTTCAGTATGTCCCTCACTAACACCCTGGACCAGAGCTAGTTGTTCAGTATGTCCCTCACTAACACCCTGGACCAGAGCTAGTTGTTCAGTATGTCATGTCCCTCACTAACACCCTGGACCAGAGCTAGTTGTTCAGTATGTCCCTCACTAACACCCTGGACCAGAGCTAGTTGTTCAGTTTGTCCCTCACTAACACCCTGGACCAGAGCTAGTTGTTCAGTATGTCATGTCCCTCACTAACACCCTGGACCAGAGCTAGTTGTTCAGTATGTCATGTCCCTCACTAACACCCTGGACCAGAGCTAGTTGTTCAGTATGTCCCTCACTAACACCCTGGACCAGAGCTAGTTGTTCAGTATGTCATGTCCCTCACTAACACCCTGGACCAGAGCTAGTTGTTCAGTATGTCATGTCCCTCACTAACACCCTGGACCAGAGCTAGTTGTTCAGTAGGTCATGTCCCTCACTAACACCCTGGACCAGAGCTAGTTGTTCAGTATGTCCCTCACTAACACCCTGGACCAGAGCTAGTTGTTCAGTATGTCCCTCACTAACACCCTGGACCAGAGCTAGTTGTTCAGTATGTCCCTCACTAACACCCTGGACCAGAGCTAGTTGTTCAGTATGTCCCTCACTAACACCCTGGACCAGAGCTAGTTGTTCAGTATGTCCCTCACTAACACCCTGGACCAGAGCTAGTTGTTCAGTATGTCCCTCACTAACACCCTGGACCAGAGCTAGTTGTTCAGTATGTCCCTCACTAACACCCTGGACCAGAGCTAGTTGTTCAGTATGTCCCTCACTAACACCCGGGACCAGAGCTAGTTGTTCAGTATGTCATGTCCCTCACTAACACCCTGGACCAGAGCTAGTTGTTCAGTATGTCCCTCACTAACACCCTGGACCAGAGCTAGTTGTTCAGTATGTCATGTCCCTCACTAACACCCTGGACCAGAGCTAGTTGTTCAGTATGTCATGTCCCTCACTAACACCCTGGACCAGAGCTAGTTGTTCAGTATGTCATGTCCCTCACTAACACCCTGGACCAGAGCTAGTTGTTCAGTATGTCCCTCACTAACACCCTGGACCAGAGCTAGTTGTTCAGTATGCCATGTTCCCCTTAGTCTGCTGTCTGAATGTTCTGGTTTGTTCTCCACTACAGGTGAACCTGAAGCCGTCGTCATGCAGAGCACAGCCAACTACCTGTGGCTCATCTCAGACCTGCTGGGGCAAGGTGCTACAGCTAACGTCTACCGTGGCAGGCACAAGGTACAGAGTTAACACACTAACATCTACTGGGTCAGAGAATTTTCCAAGCTGTTTAAAGGCACAGTCAACTTAGTGAATGTAACTTCTGACCCACTGGAATTGTGATACAGTGAATTATAAGTGAAATAATCTGTCTGTAAACAATTGTTGGAAAAATGACTTGTGTCATGTACAAAGTAGATGTCCTAACCGACTTGCCAAAACTATAGTTTGTTAACAAGACATTTGTGGAGTGGTTGAAAAATGAGTTTTAATAAATCCAACCTCAGGGGACTAGCTGAGGGGTGGGGACTGTAACTGAGGGGTCTTGGCAGTCTCCCCACCAAAAGTCTTGGCAGTCTCCCCACCAAGAGTCTTGGCAGTCTCTCTCCACCTGGCGTCTCGGCAGTCTCTCCCCACCGAGCGTCTCGCCAGTCTCCCCTAACTGAGGGGTCTTGGCAGTCTCCCCACCGGGCGTCTCGGCAGTCTCTCCCCACCGGGCGTCTCGGCAGTCTCTCCCCACCGGGCGTCTCGGCAGTCTCTCCCCACCAGAGGTCTCGGTAGTCTCTCCCCACCAGGCGTCTCGGTAGTCTCTCCCCACCGGGCGTCTCGGCAGTCTCTCCCCATCGGGCGTCTCGGCAGTCTCTCCCCACCGGGCGTCTCGCCAGTCTCCCCTAACTGAGGGGTCTCGGCAGTCTCCCCACCTAGAGTCTCGGCAGTCTCTCCCCACCAGGCGTCTCGGCAGTCTCTCTCCACCTGGCGTCTCGGCAGTCTCTCCCCACCTAGCGTCTCGGCAGTCTCTCCCCACCAGGCGTCTCGGCGGTCTCTCCCCACCTGGCGTCTCGGCAGTCTCTCCCCACCAGGCGTCTCGGCAGTCTCTCCCCACCAGGCGTCTCGGCAGTCTCTCCCCACCAGGCGTCTCGGCGGTCTCTCTCCACCTGGCGTCTCGGCAGTCTCTCCCCACCTAGCGTCTCGGCAGTCTCTCCCCACCAGGCGTCTCGGCGGTCTCTCCCCACCTGGCGTCTCGGCAGTCTCTCCCCACCAGGCGTCTCGGCAGTCTCTCCCCACCAGGCGTCTCGGCAGTCTCTCCCCACCAGGCGTCTCGGCGGTCTCTCCCCACCAGGCGTCTCGGCAGTCTCTCCCCACCAGGCGTCTCGGCGGTCTCTCCCCACCAGGCGTCTCGGTAGTCTCTCCCCACCAGGCGTCTCGGCAGTCTCTCCCCACCAGGCGTCTCGGCAGTCTCTCCCCACCAGGCGTCTCGGCAGTCTCTCCCCACCAGGCGTCTCGGCAGTCTCTCCCCACCAGGCGTCTCGGCAGTCTCTCCCCACCAGGCGTCTCGGCAGTCTCTCCCCACCAGGCGTCTCGGCAGTCTCTCCCCACCAGAGGTCTCGGTAGTCTCTCCCCACCGGGCGTCTCGGTAGTCTCTCCCCACCGGGCGTCTCGGTAGTCTCTCCCCACCGGGCGTCTCGGCAGTCTCTCCCCACCGGGCGTCTCGGCAGTCTCCCCCCACCGGGCGTCTCGGCAGTCTCTCCCCACCGGGCGTCTCGGCAGTCTCCCCCCACCGGGCGTCTCGGGAGTCTCTCCCCACCAGGCGTCTCGGCAGTCTCTCCCCACCAGGCGTCTCGGCAGTCTCTCCCCACCAGAGGTCTCGGTAGTCTCTCCCCACCGGGCGTCTCGGTAGTCTCTCCCCACCGGGCGTCTCGGTAGTCTCTCCCCACCGGGCGTCCCGGCAGTCTCTCCCCACCGGGCGTCTCGGCAGTCTCTCCCCACCAGGCGTCTCGGCAGTCTCTCCCCACCAGGCGTCTCGGCAGTCTCTCCCCACCAGGCGTCTCGGCAGTCTCTCCCCACCAGGCGTCTCGGCAGTCTCTCCCCACCAGGCGTCTCGGCAGTCTCTCCCCACCTGGCGTCTCGGCAGTCTCTCCCCACCAGGCGTCTCGGCAGTCTCTCCCCACCAGGCGTCTCGGCAGTCTCCCCACCAGGCGTCTCGGCGGTCTCTCCCCACCAGGCGTCTCGGCAGTCTCTCCCCACCTGGCGTCTCGGCTCTCTCTCCCCACCGGGCGTCTCGGCAGTCTCCCCACCTGGCGTCTCGGCAGTCTCTCCCCACCTGGCGTCTCGGCAGTCTCTCCCCACCGGGCGTCTCGGCATTCTCTCCCCACCGGGCGTCTCGGCAGTCTCTCCCCACCGGGCGTCTCGGCAGTCTCCCCACCTGGCGTCTCGGCAGTCTCTCCCCACCTGGCGTCTCGGCAGTCTCTCCCCACCTGGCGTCTCGGCAGTCTCTCCCCACCTGGCGTCTCGGCAGTCTCTCCCCACCTGGCGTCTCGGCAGTCTCTCCCCACCTGGCGTCTCGGCAGTCTCTCCCCACCTGGCGTCTCGGCAGTCTCTCCCCACCTGGCGTCTCGGCAGTCTCTCCCCACCAGGCGTCTCGGCAGTCTCTCCCCACCAGGCGTCTCGGCAGTCTCTCCCCACCGGGCGTCTCGGCAGTCTCTCCCCACCGGGCGTCTCGGCAGTCTCCCCCTGCGTGGATGCAGGAGCAGTGGTGTTGTCTTAGTTGTTGACATGTAGGCCTAACAGGAAGTCTCTCCCCACCTAGCGTCGACATGTAGGCCTAACAGGAAGTCTCTCCCCACCTAGCGTCGACATGTAGGCCTAACAGGAAGTCTCTCCCCACCTAGCGTCGACATGTAGGCCTAACAGGAAGTCTTGATATAGTTCTGTTGTCTCACTAACTAGCCATTTGGAGACGTTTCACCAACTGTTTATGTCACAGGGGGTTATGGTTGTCTGCTCAGCCATATCAGTCTCAGCTAGCGTGCTAACCCTTCTGTCTGCACAGGGGCTTTCCCTTCTGTCTGCACAGGGGCTTTCCCTTCTGTCTGCACAGGGGCTTTCCCTTCTGTCTGCACAGGGGCTTTCCCTTCTGTCTGCACAGGGGCTTTCCCTTCTGTCTGCACAGGGGCTTTCCCTTCTGTCTGCACAGGGGCTTTCCCTTCTGTCTGCACAGGGGCTTTCCCTTCTGTCTGCACAGGGGCTTTCCCTTCTGTCTGCACAGGGGCTTTCCCTTCTGTCTGCACAGGGGCTTTCCCTTCTGTCTGCACAGGGGCTTTCCCTTCTGTCTGCACAGGGGCTTTCCCTTCTGTCTGCACAGGGGCTTTCCCTTCTGTCTCCACAGGGGCTTTCCCTTCTGTCTGCACAGGGGCTTTCCCTTCTGTCTGCACAGGGGCTTTCCCAGGTCTCTCTAGACTAGAGGGAGGATGCCAACACATATCAGGATGGGTCTGGACACGTCTTTGTGTTTGGTTCTGACAGAATGAACATGTATGCCACCTGATGGACTATCTTACTAGGGCTGTGTCCCTGATGGACTGTCTCACTAGGGCTGTGTCCCTGATGGACTGTCTTACTAGGGCTGTGTCCCAGATGGACTGTCTCACTAGGGCTGTGTCCCTGATGGACTGTCTCACTAGGGCTGTGTCCCAGATGGACTGTCTTACTAGGGCTGTGTCCCAGATGGGTCCTGATGGACTGTCTCACTAGGGCTGTGTCCCAGATGAACTGTCTCACTAGGGCTGTGTCCCAGATGGGACCTGATGGACTGTCTCACTAGGGCTGTGTCCCAGATGGACTGTCTCACTAGGGCTGTGTCCCAGATGGACTGTCTTACTAGGGCTGTGTCCCAGATGGACTGTCTCACTAGGGCTGTGTCCCAGATGGACTGTCTCACTAGGGCTGTGTCCCAGATGGACTGTCTTACTAGGGCTGTGTCCCAGATGGGTCCTGATGGACTGTCTCACTAGGGCTGTGTCCCAGATGAACTGTCTCACTAGGGCTGTGTCCCAGATGGGACCTGATGGACTGTCTCACTAGGGCTGTGTCCCAGATGGACTGTCTTACTAGGGCTGTGTCACACCAGATAACACACCTGTATGTAATACTATGTGTTCTGTAACACCAGAAAACACACCTGTATATAATACTATGTGTTCTGTATCACCAGATAACACACCTGTATGTAATACTATGTGTTCTGTAACACACCTGTATGTAATACTATGTGTTCTGTATCACCAGATAACACACCTGTATGTAATACTATGTGTTCTGTAACACACCTGTATGTAATACTATGTGTTCTGTATCACCAGATAACACACCTGTATATAATACTATGTGTTCTGTAACACACCTGTATGTAATATTATGTGTTCTGTAACACCAGATAACACACCTGTATATAATACTATGTGTTCTGTAACACCAGATAACAGACCTGTATGTAATACTATGTGTTCTGTATCACCAGATAACACACCTGTATGTAATATTATGTGTTCTGTAACACCAGATAACACACCTGTATATAATACTATGTGTTCTGTAACACCAGATAACACACCTGTATGTAATACTATGTGTTCTGTATCACCAGATAACACACCTGTATGTAATACTATGTGTTCTGTAACACCAGATAACACACCTGTATGTAATACTATGTGTTCTGTAACACACCTGTATGTAATACTATGTGTTCTGTAACACACCTGTATGTAATACTATGTGTTCTGTAACACACCTGTATGTAATACTATGTGTTCTGTAACACACCTGTATGTAATACTATGTGTTCTGTAACACACCTGTATGTAATACTATGTGTTCTGTAACACACCTGTATGTAATACTATGTGTTCTGTAACACACCTGTATGTAATACTATGTGTTCTGTAACACACCTGTATGTAATACTATGTGTTCTGTAACACACCTGTATGTAATACTATGTGTTCTGTAACACACCTGTATGTAATACTATGTGTTCTGTAACACACCTGTATGTAATACTATGTGTTCTGTAACACACCTGTATGTAATACTATGTGTTCTGTAACACACCTGTATGTAATACTATGTGTTCTGTAACACACCTGTATGTAATACTATGTGTTCTGTAACACACCTGTATGTAATACTATGTGTTCTGTAACACACCTGTATGTAATACTATGTGTTCTGTAACACACCTGTATGTAATACTATGTGTTCTGTAACACACCTGTATGTAATACTATGTGTTCTGTAACACACCTGTATGTAATACTATGTGTTCTGTAACACACCTGTATGTAATACTATGTGTTCTGTAACACACCTGTATGTAATACTATGTGTTCTGTAACACACCTGTATGTAATACTATGTGTTCTGTAACACACCTGTATGTAATACTATGTGTTCTGTAACACACCTGTATGTAATACTATGTGTTCTGTAACACACCTGTATGTAATACTATGTGTTCTGTAACACACCTGTATGTAATACTATGTGTTCCGTAACACACCTGTATGTAATACTATGTGTTCCGTAACACACCTGTATGTAATACTATGTGTTCCGTAACACACCTGTATGTAATACTATGTGTTCCGTAACACACCTGTATGTAATACTATGTGTTCCGTAACACACCTGTATGTAATACTATGTGTTCCGTAACACACCTGTATGTAATACTATGTGTTCCGTAACACACCTGTATGTAATACTATGTGTTCCGTAACACACCTGTATGTAATACTATGTGTTCCGTAACACACCTGTATGTAATACTATGTGTTCCGTAACACACCTGTATGTAATACTATGTGTTCCGTAACACACCTGTATGTAATACTATGTGTTCCGTAACACACCTGTATGTAATACTATGTGTTCCGTAACACACCTGTATGTAATACTATGTGTTCCGTAACACACCTGTATGTAATACTATGTGTTCCGTAACACACCTGTATGTAATACTATGTGTTCCGTAACACACCTGTATGTAATACTATGTGTTCTGTAACACCAGATAACACACCTGTATATAATACTATGTGTTCTGTAACACCAGATAACACACCTGTATATAATACTATGTGTTCTGTAACACACCTGTATGTAATACTATGTGTTCTGTAACACACCTGTATGTAATACTATGTGTTCTGTAACACACCTGTATGTAATACTATGTGTTCTGTAACACACCTGTATGTAATACTATGTGTTCTGTAACACACCTGTATGTAATACTATGTGTTCTGTAACACACCTGTATGTAATACTATGTGTTCTGTAACACACCTGTATGTAATACTATGTGTTCCGTAACACACCTGTATGTAATACTATGTGTTCCGTAACACACCTGTATGTAATACTATGTGTTCCGTAACACACCTGTATGTAATACTATGTGTTCCGTAACACACCTGTATGTAATACTATGTGTTCCGTAACACCAGATAACACACCTGTATATAATACTATGTGTTCCGTAACACCAGATAACACACCTGTATATAATACTATGTGTTCCGTAACACCAGATAACACACCTGTATATAATACTATGTGTTCTGTAACACACCTGTATGTAATATTATGTGTTCTGTAACACCAGATAACACACCTGTATGTAATACTATGTGTTCTGTAACACCAGATAACACACCTGTATGTAATACTATGTGTTCTGTATCACCAGATAACACACCTGTATGTAATACTATGTGTTCTGTAACACCAGATAACACACCTGTATGTAATACTATGTGTTCTGTATCACCAGATAACACACCTGTATATAATACTATGTGTTCTGTAACACACCTGTATGTAATACTATGTGTTCTGTAACACACCTGTATGTAATACTATGTGTTCTGTAACACACCTGTATGTAATACTATGTGTTCTGTAACACACCTGTATGTAATACTATGTGTTCTGTAACACACCTGTATGTAATACTATGTGTTCTGTAACACACCTGTATGTAATACTATGTGTTCTGTAACACACCTGTATGTAATACTATGTGTTCTGTAACACACCTGTATGTAATACTATGTGTTCTGTAACACACCTGTATGTAATACTATGTGTTCTGTAACACACCTGTATGTAATACTATGTGTTCTGTAACACACCTGTATGTAATACTATGTGTTCTGTAACACACCTGTATGTAATACTATGTGTTCTGTAACACACCTGTATGTAATACTATGTGTTCTGTAACACACCTGTATGTAATACTATGTGTTCTGTAACACACCTGTATGTAATACTATGTGTTCTGTAACACACCTGTATGTAATACTATGTGTTCTGTAACACACCTGTATGTAATACTATGTGTTCTGTAACACACCTGTATGTAATACTATGTGTTCTGTAACACACCTGTATGTAATACTATGTGTTCTGTAACACACCTGTATGTAATACTATGTGTTCTGTAACACACCTGTATGTAATACTATGTGTTCTGTAACACACCTGTATGTAATACTATGTGTTCTGTAACACACCTGTATGTAATACTATGTGTTCTGTAACACACCTGTATGTAATACTATGTGTTCTGTAACACACCTGTATGTAATACTATGTGTTCTGTAACACACCTGTATGTAATACTATGTGTTCTGTAACACACCTGTATGTAATACTATGTGTTCTGTAACACACCTGTATGTAATACTATGTGTTCTGTAACACACCTGTATGTAATACTATGTGTTCTGTAACACACCTGTATGTAATACTATGTGTTCTGTAACACACCTGTATGTAATACTATGTGTTCTGTAACACACCTGTATGTAATACTATGTGTTCTGTAACACACCTGTATGTAATACTATGTGTTCTGTAACACACCTGTATGTAATACTATGTGTTCTGTAACACACCTGTATGTAATACTATGTGTTCTGTAACACACCTGTATGTAATACTATGTGTTCTGTAACACACCTGTATGTAATACTATGTGTTCTGTAACACACCTGTATGTAATACTATGTGTTCTGTAACACACCTGTATGTAATACTATGTGTTCTGTAACACACCTGTATGTAATACTATGTGTTCTGTAACACACCTGTATGTAATACTATGTGTTCTGTAACACACCTGTATGTAATACTATGTGTTCTGTAACACACCTGTATGTAATACTATGTGTTCTGTAACACACCTGTATGTAATACTATGTGTTCTGTAACACACCTGTATGTAATACTATGTGTTCTGTAACACACCTGTATGTAATACTATGTGTTCCGTAACACACCTGTATGTAATACTATGTGTTCCGTAACACACCTGTATGTAATACTATGTGTTCCGTAACACACCTGTATGTAATACTATGTGTTCCGTAACACACCTGTATGTAATACTATGTGTTCCGTAACACACCTGTATGTAATACTATGTGTTCCGTAACACACCTGTATGTAATACTATGTGTTCCGTAACACACCTGTATGTAATACTATGTGTTCCGTAACACACCTGTATGTAATACTATGTGTTCCGTAACACACCTGTATGTAATACTATGTGTTCCGTAACACACCTGTATGTAATACTATGTGTTCCGTAACACACCTGTATGTAATACTATGTGTTCCGTAACACACCTGTATGTAATACTATGTGTTCCGTAACACACCTGTATGTAATACTATGTGTTCCGTAACACACCTGTATGTAATACTATGTGTTCCGTAACACACCTGTATGTAATACTATGTGTTCCGTAACACACCTGTATGTAATACTATGTGTTCCGTAACACACCTGTATGTAATACTATGTGTTCCGTAACACACCTGTATGTAATACTATGTGTTCCGTAACACACCTGTATGTAATACTATGTGTTCCGTAACACACCTGTATGTAATACTATGTGTTCCGTAACACACCTGTATGTAATACTATGTGTTCCGTAACACACCTGTATGTAATACTATGTGTTCCGTAACACACCTGTATGTAATACTATGTGTTCCGTAACACACCTGTATGTAATACTATGTGTTCCGTAACACACCTGTATGTAATACTATGTGTTCCGTAACACACCTGTATGTAATACTATGTGTTCCGTAACACACCTGTATGTAATACTATGTGTTCCGTAACACACCTGTATGTAATACTATGTGTTCCGTAACACACCTGTATGTAATACTATGTGTTCCGTAACACACCTGTATGTAATACTATGTGTTCCGTAACACACCTGTATGTAATACTATGTGTTCCGTAACACACCTGTATGTAATACTATGTGTTCCGTAACACACCTGTATGTAATACTATGTGTTCCGTAACACACCTGTATGTAATACTATGTGTTCCGTAACACACCTGTATGTAATACTATGTGTTCCGTAACACACCTGTATGTAATACTATGTGTTCCGTAACACACCTGTATGTAATACTATGTGTTCCGTAACACACCTGTATGTAATACTATGTGTTCCGTAACACACCTGTATGTAATACTATGTGTTCCGTAACACACCTGTATGTAATACTATGTGTTCCGTAACACACCTGTATGTAATACTATGTGTTCCGTAACACACCTGTATGTAATACTATGTGTTCCGTAACACACCTGTATGTAATACTATGTGTTCCGTAACACACCTGTATGTAATACTATGTGTTCCGTAACACACCTGTATGTAATACTATGTGTTCCGTAACACACCTGTATGTAATACTATGTGTTCTGTAACACCAGAAAACACACCTGTATATAATACTATGTGTTCTGTATCACCAGAAAACACACCTGTATATAATACTATGTGTTCTGTATCACCAGATAACACACCTGTATATAATACTATGTGTTCTGTAACACCAGAAAACACACCTGTATATAATACTATGTGTTCTGTAACACCAGAAAACACACCTGTATATAATACTATGTGTTCTGTATCACCAGATAACACACCTGTATATAATACTATGTGTTCTGTAACACCAGAAAACACACCTGTATGTAATACTATGTGTTCTGTAACACACCTGTATATAATACTATGTGTTCTGTAACACCAGATAACACACCTGTATGTAATACTATGTGTTCTGTATCACCAGATAACACACCTGTATATAATACTATGTGTTCTGTAACACACCTGTATGTAATACTATGTGTTCTGTAACACACCTGTATGTAATACTATGTGTTCTGTAACACCAGAAAACAGGGGACCTGTATATAATACTATGTGTTCTGTAACACCAGAAAACAGGGGACCTGTATGTAATACTATGTGTTCTGTAACACCAGAAAACAGGGGACCTGTATATAATACTATGTGTTCTGTAACACCAGAAAACAGGGGACCTGTATGTAATACTATGTGTTCTGTAACACCAGAAAACAGGGGACCTGTATATAATACTATGTCTTCTGTAACACCAGAAAACAGGGGACCTGTATATAATACTATGTGTTCTGTAACACCAGAAAACAGGGGACCTGTATATAATACTATGTGTTCTGTAACACCAGAAAACAGGGGACCTGTATGTAATACTATGTCTTCTGTAACACCAGAAAACAGGGGACCTGTATATAATACTATGTGTTCTGTAACACCAGAAAACAGGGGACCTGTATATAATACTATGTGTTCTGTAACACCAGAAAACAGGGGACCTGTATGTAATACTATGTCTTCTGTAACACCAGAAAACGGGGGACCTGTACGCGGTCAAGGTGTTCAACAACCTCAGTTTCCTGCGACCGCTCGACGTCCAGATGAGAGAGTTTGAGGTCCTGAAGAAACTCAACCATAAGAACATCGTCAAGCTGTTCGCTGTGGAGGAAGAGGTCAGTTAAACATCTCTATCACTATATACTATCTGTAGAATAACACTACCTAGTGGAGGTATCTCTATATACTATCTGTAGAATAACACTACCTAGTGGAGGTATCTCTATCACTATATACTATCTGTAGAATAACACTACCTAGTGGAGGTATCTCTATATACTATCTGTAGAATAACACTACCTAGTGGAGGTATCTCTATATACTATCTGTAGAATAACACTACCTAGTGGAGGTATCTCTATATACTATCTGTAGAATAACACTACCTAGTGGAGGTATCTCTATATACTATCTGTAGAATAACACTACCTAGTGGAGGTATCTCTATATACTATCTGTAGAATAACACTACCTAGTGGAGGTATCTCTATCTCTATATACTATCTGTAGAATAACACTACCTAGTGGAGGTATCTCTATATACTATCTGTAGAATAACACTACCTAGTGGAGGTATCTCTATATACTATCTGTAGAATAACACTACCTAGTGGAGGTATCTCTATCTCTATATACTATCTGTAGAATAACACTACCTAGTGGAGGTATCACTATATACTATCTGTAGAATAACACTACCTAGTGGAGGTATCTCTATATACTATCTGTAGAATAACACTACCTAGTGGAGGTATCTCTATCACTATATACTATCTGTAGAATAACACTACCTAGTGGAGGTATCTCTATCTCTATATACTATCTGTAGAATAACACTACCTAGTGGAGGTATCTCTATCAGTATATACTATCTGTGGAATAACACTACCTAGTGGAGGTATCTCTATCAGTATATACTATCTGTAGAATAACACTACCTAGTGGAGGTATCTCTATATACTATCTGTAGAATAACACTACCTAGTGGAGGTATCTCTATCACTATATACTATCTGTAGAATAACACTACCTAGTGGAGGTATCTCTATTTACTATCTGTAGAATAACACTACCTAGTGGAGGTATCTCTATATACTATCTGTAGAATAACACTACCTAGTGGAGGTATCTCTATATACTATCTGTAGAATAACACTACCTAGTGGAGGTATCTCTATATACTATCTGTAGAATAACACTACCTAGTGGAGGTATCTCTATCACTATATACTATCTGTAGAATAACACTACCTAGTGGAGGTATCTCTATATACTATCTGTAGAATAACACTACCTAGTGGAGGTATCTCTATATACTATCTGTAGAATAACACTACCTAGTGGAGGTATCTCTATCACTATATACTATCTGTAGAATAACACTACCTAGTGGAGGTATCTCTATATACTATCTGTAGAATAACACTACCTAGTGGAGGTATCTCTATCTCTATATACTATCTGTAGAATAACACTACCTAGTGGAGGTATCTCTATCACTATATACTATCTGTAGAATAACACTACCTAGTGGAGGTATCACTATATACTATCTGTAGAATAACACTACCTAGTGGAGGTATCTCTATATACTATCTGTAGAATAACACTACCTAGTGGAGGTATCTCTATCACTATATACTATCTGTAGAATAACACTACCTAGTGGAGGTATCTCTATCACTATATACTATCTGTAGAATAACACTACCTAGTGGAGGTATCTCTATATACTATCTGTAGAATAACACTACCTAGTGGAGGTATCTCTATATACTATCTGTAGAATAACACTACCTAGTGGAGGTATCTCTATATACTATCTGTAGAATAACACTACCCAGTGGAGGTATCTCTATCACTATATACTATCTGTAGAATAACACTACCTAGTGGAGGTATCTCTATCACTATATACTATCTGTAGGATAACACTACCTAGTGGAGGTATCTCTATATACTATCTGTAGAATAACACTACCTAGTGGAGGTATCTCTATATACTATCTGTAGAATAACACTACCTAGTGGAGGTATCTCTATATACTATCTGTAGAATAACACTACCTAGTGGAGGTATCTCTATCACTATATACTATCTGTAGAATAACACTACCTAGTGGAGGTATCTCTATATACTATCTGTAGAATAACACTACCTAGTGGAGGTATCTCTATATACTATCTGTAGAATAACACTACCTAGTGGAGGTATCTCTATATACTATCTGTAGAATAACACTACCTAGTGGAGGTATCTCTATATACTATCTGTAGAATAACACTACCTAGTGGAGGTATCTCTATATACTATCTGTAGAATAACACTACCCAGGGGAGGTATCTCTATATACTATCTGTAGAATAACACTACCTAGTGGAGGTATCTCTATATACTATCTGTAGAATAACACTACCTAGTGGAGGTATCTCTATCACTATATACTATCTGTAGGATAACACTACCCAGGGGAGGTATCTCTATATACTATCTGTAGAATAACACTACCTAGTGGAGGTATCTCTATCAGTATATACTATCTGTAGAATAACACTACCTAGTGGAGGTATCTCTATATACTATCTGTAGAATAACACTACCTAGTGGAGGTACCTCTATATACTATCTGTAGAATAACACTACCTAGTGGAGGTATCTCTATATACTATCTGTAGAATAACACTACCTAGTGGAGGTATCTCTATATACTATCTGTAGAATAACACTACCCAGGGGAGGTATCTCTATATACTATCTGTAGAATAACACTACCTAGTGGAGGTATCTCTATATACTATCTGTAGAATAACACTACCTAGTGGAGGTATCTCTATATACTATCTGTAGAATAACACTACCTAGTGGAGGTATCTCTATCACTATATACTATCTGTAGAATAACACTACCTAGTGGAGGTATCTCTATATACTATCTGTAGAATAACACTACCTAGTGGAGGTATCTCTATATACTATCTGTAGAATAACACTACCTAGTGGAGGTATCTCTATCAGTATATACTATCTGTAGAATAACACTACCTAGTGGAGGTATCTCTATATACTATCTGTAGAATAACACTACCTAGTGGAGGTATCTCTATATACTATCTGTAGAATAACACTACCTAGTGGAGGTATCTCTATATACTATCTGTAGAATAACACTACCTAGTGGAGGTATCTCTATATACTATCTGTAGAATAACACTACCTAGTGGAGGTATCTCTATATACTATCTGTAGAATAACACTACCTAGTGGAGGTATCTCTATCACTATATACTATCTGTAGAATAACACTACCTAGTGGAGGTATCTCTATCAGTATATACTATCTGTAGAATAACACTACCTAGTGGAGGTATCTCTATATACTATCTGTAGAATAACACTACCTAGTGGAGGTATCTCTATCAGTATATACTATCTGTAGAATAACACTACCTAGTGGAGGTATCTCTATATACTATCTGTAGAATAACACTACCTAGTGGAGGTATCTCTATATACTATCTGTAGAATAACACTACCTAGTGGAGGTATCTCTATATACTATCTGTAGAATAACACTACCTAGTGGAGGTATCTCTATCTCTATATACTATCTGTGGAATAACACTACCTAGTGGAGGTATCTCTATATACTATCTGTAGAATAACACTACCTAGTGGAGGTATCTCTATCACTACATACTATCTGTAGAATAACACTACCTAGTGGAGGTATCTCTATATACTATCTGTAGAATAACACTACCTAGTGGAGGTATCTCTATCTCTATATACTATCTGTGGAATAACACTACCTAGTGGAGGTATCTCTATATACTATCTGTAGAATAACACTACCTAGTGGAGGTATCTCTATCACTATATACTATCTGTAGAATAACACTACCTAGTGGAGGTATCTCTATATACTATCTGTAGAATAACACTACCTAGTGGAGGTATCTCTATATACTATCTGTAGAATAACACTACCTAGTGGAGGTATCTCTATATACTATCTGTGGAATAACACTACCTAGTGGAGGTATCTCTATCACTATATACTATCTGTAGAATAACACTACCTAGTGGAGGTATCTCTATCACTATATACTATCTGTAGAATAACACTACCTAGTGGAGGTATCTCTATATACTATCTGTAGAATAACACTACCTAGTGGAGGTATCTCTATATACTATCTGTAGAATAACACTACCTAGTGGAGGTATCTCTATATACTATCTGTAGAATAACACTACCTAGTGGAGGTATCTCTATCACTATCTGTAGAATAACACTACCTAGTGGAGGTATCACTATATACTATCTGTAGAATAACACTACCTAGTGGAGGTATCTCTATATACTATCTGTAGAATAACACTACCTAGTGGAGGTATCTCTATATACTATCTGTAGAATAACACTACCTAGTGGAGGTATCTCTATATACTATCTGTAGAATAACACTACCTAGTGGAGGTATCACTATCAGTATATACTATCTGTAGAATAACACTACCTAGTGGAGGTATCTCTATATACTATCTGTAGAATAACACTACCTAGTGGAGGTATCTCTATATACTATCTGTAGAATAACACTACCTAGTGGAGGTATCTCTATCAGTATATACTATCTGTAGAATAACACTACCTAGTGGAGGTATCTCTATATACTATCTGTAGAATAACACTACCTAGTGGAGGTATCTCTATCACTATATACTATCTGTAGAATAACACTACCTAGTGGAGGTATCACTATATACTATCTGTAGAATAACACTACCTAGTGGAGGTATCTCTATATACTATCTGTAGAATAACACTACCTAGTGGAGGTATCTCTATATACTATCTGTAGAATAACACTACCTAGTGGAGGTATCTCTATCAGTATATACTATCTGTAGAATAACACTACCCAGTGGAGGTATCTCTATATACTATCTGTAGAATAACACTACCTAGTGGAGGTATCTCTATCACTATATACTATCTGTAGAATAACACTACCTAGTGGAGGTATCTCTATCACTATATACTATCTGTAGAATAACACTACCTAGTGGAGGTATCTCTATATACTATCTGTAGAATAACACTACCTAGTGGAGGTATCTCTATATACTATCTGTAGAATAACACTACCTAGTGGAGGTATCTCTATATACTATCTGTAGAATAACACTACCTAGTGGAGGTATCACTATATACTATCTGTAGAATAACACTACCTAGTGGAGGTATCTCTATCTCTATATACTATCTGTAGAATAACACTACCTAGTGGAGGTATCTCTATATACTATCTGTAGAATAACACTACCTAGTGGAGGTATCTCTATATACTATCTGTAGAATAACACTACCTAGTGGAGGTATCACTATATACTATCTGTAGAATAACACTACCTAGTGGAGGTATCTCTATCTCTATATACTATCTGTAGAATAACACTACCTAGTGGAGGTATCTCTATATACTATCTGTAGAATAACACTACCTAGTGGAGGTATCTCTATATACTATCTGTAGAATAACACTACCTAGTGGAGGTATCTCTATATACTATCTGTAGAATAACACTACCCAGTGGAGGTATCTCTATATACTATCTGTAGAATAACACTACCTAGTGGAGGTATCTCTATATACTATCTGTAGAATAACACTACCTAGTGGAGGTATCTCTATCAGTATATACTATCTGTAGAATAACACTACCTAGTGGAGGTACCTCTATATACTATCTGTAGAATAACACTACCTAGTGGAGGTATCTCTATCACTATATACTATCTGTAGAATAACACTACCTAGTGGAGGTATCTCTATATACTATCTGTAGAATAACACTACCTAGTGGAGGTATCTCTATATACTATCTGTAGAATAACACTACCTAGTGGAGGTATCTCTATCAGTATATACTATCTGTAGAATAACACTACCTAGTGGAGGTATCTCTATATACTATCTGTAGAATAACACTACCTAGTGGAGGTATCTCTATCAGTATATACTATCTGTAGAATAACACTACCTAGTGGAGGTATCTCTATATACTATCTGTAGAATAACACTACCTAGTGGAGGTATCTCTATATACTATCTGTAGAATAACACTACCTAGTGGAGGTATCTCTATCACTATATACTATCTGTAGAATAACACTACCTAGTGGAGGTATCACTATATACTATCTGTAGAATAACACTACCTAGTGGAGGTATCTCTATATACTATCTGTAGAATAACACTACCTAGTGGAGGTATCTCTATATACTATCTGTAGAATAACACTACCTAGTGGAGGTATCTCTATCAGTATATACTATCTGTAGAATAACACTACCCAGTGGAGGTATCTCTATATACTATCTGTAGAATAACACTACCTAGTGGAGGTATCTCTATCACTATATACTATCTGTAGAATAACACTACCTAGTGGAGGTATCTCTATCACTATATACTATCTGTAGAATAACACTACCTAGTGGAGGTATCTCTATATACTATCTGTAGAATAACACTACCTAGTGGAGGTATCTCTATATACTATCTGTAGAATAACACTACCTAGTGGAGGTATCTCTATATACTATCTGTAGAATAACACTACCTAGTGGAGGTATCACTATATACTATCTGTAGAATAACACTACCTAGTGGAGGTATCTCTATCTCTATATACTATCTGTAGAATAACACTACCTAGTGGAGGTATCTCTATATACTATCTGTAGAATAACACTACCTAGTGGAGGTATCTCTATATACTATCTGTAGAATAACACTACCTAGTGGAGGTATCTCTATATACTATCTGTAGAATAACACTACCTAGTGGAGGTATCTCTATATACTATCTGTAGAATAACACTACCCAGTGGAGGTATCTCTATATACTATCTGTAGAATAACACTACCTAGTGGAGGTATCTCTATATACTATCTGTAGAATAACACTACCTAGTGGAGGTATCTCTATCAGTATATACTATCTGTAGAATAACACTACCTAGTGGAGGTACCTCTATATACTATCTGTAGAATAACACTACCTAGTGGAGGTATCTCTATCACTATATACTATCTGTAGAATAACACTACCTAGTGGAGGTATCTCTATATACTATCTGTAGAATAACACTACCTAGTGGAGGTATCTCTATCACTATATACTATCTGTAGAATAACACTACCTAGTGGAGGTATCTCTATATACTATCTGTAGAATAACACTACCTAGTGGAGGTATCTCTATCACTATATACTATCTGTAGAATAACACTACCTAGTGGAGGTATCTCTATCAGTATATACTATCTGTAGAATAACACTACCTAGTGGAGGTATCTCTATATACTATCTGTAGAATAACACTACCTAGTGGAGGTATCTCTATCACTATATACTATCTGTAGAATAACACTACCTAG